>NW_023994462.1:95000-255000 GCF_015586225.1 Lucilia sericata
CCTGATGTTGAAATACAAATAAAATTGGATTGTTTTACTTTCTGGGACATTTTTGGCCAACAAAATAAACCAAAGGATTAAGTACATTGAACAGAACAAATTACTTTGTTGCGATTTTCAGCATGATAACGAACCAAATCCTTTAGCAAAGTTGATCTAAGAGTAGTTATCGTATAATGGGACCCAAATTCTTTGATTGTCCATCAAAATCTCCTGACTCAAGCCCCTTAGAGATGCTGTTCGGCATTCTGAAGCGCTGGGTCGAAACTCGCAGTTTTAGAAAACATTACAGCTGGCGAGTGGCTTAAAATCCGATTGGGATTCATTACGAACTACACTAGTAACTAATCTATTCCATAAATGTGTTTGGAACTCAAAAGGATCAAAGATTTTCATATGAAGATCAAAAAGTTGCTTCAGTTTCGAACAGCTATTTATGGAGTTAATTCAGTTATTATTTCCTTATAACTCACAGCGAAATGGATTTAAACTTTTGTTGTTGTTATTATAATGTAGACACATAATATTATTATTATCAATTATATAATTTTGAATAAATCAATTAAAATAGAAAATATAGCACTTTGTATACAATGCCAAAAAAAGTTGCTTAGGTTTCGAACAATACTGTATATAGTCAGCATTAGACTGCTACAAAATTATTAAGAGAAAACTTTATGCTACGGTGCGGAAGTATTTTTAGAACAACGGCTTCCAAGTGTTCATGTTGCTTATCAATCAAATAGCACTATTTTCCAACAGAGATAAGATCCCTTAATAATCCTTTAATTAATATTTTATGAATAAATTTATAAGAAAATTATTGAGTTAATCTTTGGTTGACAAATTCTAAGCTTCAAATTTGTAAAAAGGTACGCGGCAAGGAAGAATGCTTGTTTAGTGTGCTTCATATAATAATAAAGTACCGTTTGACATACCCTCGAAAGTGTGTTTCTGTTTACAATATTATATTGTTGTATGCTACTCCTGAGGCATATTACAAATGGCAGTTCATAAAAGTTGGATATACTTAACATAATATAAAACTTCTACGGTTAAACAGTGTAATTTTCAACAGATCGGCTGCTGTATAACAAAAACGATTGACTAACGGATGTTAGATCAAAATTACTTTTTTTGCAGCTGTCTAATATACACTTAGATTATACAAACAATACTACAGCAAGAACAACATCAACGTCAACAGCGACTGCTACAGCAGAACTTAGGAGCATTTGTACACAAGTTAGACAGGTCGTACATTCATCCATCCATCTAACCAACCATCCATTCATTCGTCTATTTATCCAACCAGCCATTCGTCTGTCCTTAGAGTAGTATGAGTATTTCGTATCAGGATAAATTTATGTTTTATTTTTTTCGGAGCATGTCTGTATGTTTTTTATTTATTTGTAAATAGTATATGAATGATTGTATGTATATAGTATGTAGTTGCTGCTTCCAAGATATGACGACGACGGCGGGGATTTGTATGTGTAAATATCAACAGAAAAAATGTATTTAACCGCATAGTTACTCACAGATTTTTAGGTATAAAAACATCATAAAGCAACAATCATCACAACATAATAAAAAAGGAAGGATGGATGGCAAGAGAGAGAAAAAAATAAAACATCATTACTGTTGCCAACATTATTAGTATTAGATTCTCGCTTACAATTTTAAGAATTATTATTTTTTTTTTTGTTTCGTTACAATGATAAAAATGTTTAAATAGTATGTAATAATCATAATAATGATGATGAAGTTGATTTAGTTTACCTGCCAATCCTTTTGTAAATATAAAAAAACCAAATGCAAAGGAAAAACGTCAAAATAAAAACTAACTGCATCATCTATCTACTCTTGAAAGTCAACTTCAATTAGGAGATGCCATACCAATTACAAGTTTAACCTTTGTTCAGTAATCTAAAGGATTTGTACAAGTATTTTATTATGTATACATATTAGTGCTGTAATATTCTACTACTTTTGATTACTCAATACTACTCAATACTTTTCGTTTGGGTACTCAATACTACTCGATACTTTTAACGGTTTTATTTTAAATTAAAAACGAGGAATTTTTCCTTTTTTTAAGTAAAGTTAGACCAGACATCACACCTCTTTTGAGACATTTTATTTTTTTAGATAGCGTCGATAAATATTTGTAACTTTTTAACTATTATTGCAGTGTTTAAATTATTTTTACATTGATTTGATATTGCTAAGAGTTGCATTTCTAATAATGATATGGTCTATATTAGATTTTAGAGCTGTATTTTTTCACATCATAGCCGTTAAATTTAAATAAGTTAAATCCATATACAAGTCTGAAAGTATTGAGTAACTACTTTTTAGTATTGAGTACCCAAAAAATAGGGCAAATACTCGATACTCGATACCCACTACTCAATACTTTAACAGCACTAATACATATGCAGCTGTACCCTGAAATCAAAGTAGATTAAAACCCTAAAGAAAATTTTCTGTTATGTTATGCCAATTCTTTGATATCGGTCCAGAAAGAGTTTTTATAACATTTAAGAGAAGCAAATGTAGAAAAGTGCACGTTGGTCTCTGGGATCCGACTTTTTTTTTGAAAGTTTTGTTGGCTCGTGTTATTATTTTGGGTTTAATTTTTGATCTCTGGTTTTCGACTTTTTTCAATTTTTTTTGGCCTGGTTATTGTTTTAAATTTAACGAATTAATCAAAAATTAAGTGCGTTTCTTCATGCTACAAAAAAGCCTTTTTCTATTGACAAAATAACTGGATTTTCTTCAAAATTATCTGGCAGCCCTGTTAAATTCATATGCCTCATTCTCTTTTAAAATTTCTGCATATACTGAGAAATGTCTGTGAATAGTACTGTACCTAACATTAATTTATTATCATTGCTGTTATTACTATAATATAACTTCAAACAATATTTTTCTTAAATTTTAAAAAGCAAAACATTTGTACACATTTAAATTTCGTACACGAAGTTTCTCCAATGTTCTTTTAATTTTTTATGGATTTTTGTAAATATTACTTAAGATTTTCTTCAAGCGACTATTTAATATTTGCATCTATATTTTGCTTCCTGATTCACAAATTTCCACTTACTCACTAACCACAAATTTACAACTCAATACAGCATCTTCTTCTTTATTCTTAACTGAAATGATTCACACACTACTCCATACAACCATCCTGCCTGCTAGTCAGCCACGGTTTCATGCTTCCACATTAAATGTTCATATTTTTTTCTAAAGCAAATGTTGTTAGTGTTTAGTTTCCATGTTGAGAAGGACACGTAGGTATTCACATGATATATCCTGGTGTAAATGAATGTGTTATGGCAAACTCGGTTTCAAATATGTAGATACTGTTGGAGAGTATATTTATGTGGCTGCATATTATGCACAATGCATCCGTATGACTAAGCAACATTTGGCATAGTGTTTTTGCCTGTTACTTCTACACTACCCCACCTGTCTTGCTATGGCTGCTGTTGGCACTCACTCACTGCTGTTTATATGCAAATGTTTGTACATGTTTCTATGTATATTTATGCAAAAAGTGCTTTCACGGTTGAAAAAAGAACAACAACAACAAGCACCCGTACTACGCAGACTTTTTTGTTTACAAATACTTGGCCCAGCCCCCCATTTTAATAATTTGCAGCATCTATGAATGAAATCTTGTTTTAATTTTATAAAGGTTTTTATTTATTTCTTAACTTTAATCTAAATTATTTATTTTGTTTTTAATGAAAATGTTTAAGTCAAAATATATTTTCAACAATGATTTGAGCATGGTTCAAAATTAAAAAAATTTGATTATTTTTGTTAGAAAATATGTAAGTTTAATCGATGTTCATTTTTCAAGTCATAAAGAGATTTCAAAGAGCCAAATTCTGAAGACCCAGATTTTTATATTTTGTAATAAAATACATATTGAAGGTTATTCTAGAATACAGAAATGTTAGTTGTTTTTAATTAACATTTCTTAAAATTTGATCTGTACAAATTGTTGATTTATTTCAAATAAAAAAATATAATGATTATCGATAAATTGTAATAGTTATTTGTTACTCAGTAATAATACCTATTTACAATAATTATGTATGTTACGGTTATAATTTCATCATTAAGTCCATGAAATATTAAATTGAAATAATAAGTTAAAATGAAAAATGTAGTTAAAAAAATTATTCTCAGAATACAAAAGAATTACAAAAGAAACAATTAAGCATACATTGCATACATACATACAAATATGCAGGCATAATATGCAAATGCTTACAATTACAAACAAACTTATTTGTTAATATTGTGTCTGTCTCATTTAATGTCGTCTCAATTTTTTTCTTTCTATTTAAAAATTTTCTGAACATCAGTCCTACAAACAACATGGTCAATGTAAAGGTCAGGAACCTTTGTTATACAGTTGTAAAGTGAAAAAATATTAATGTTTTTCTTAAGGAACTGAAATTATTGAGCACAAATAAATGAATAGATCTTAGTTTTTTTTTACTTGAACATTGTTTTATTATTATTTCAAGCCTCTCTCTCTCTCTCTTTCACGCTCTCCCACCACTCTATTCCTCTTCTTCATTACACGTTAATTTACGTTAAAATAAAAAAATAATTGTAATAGTAGCTGGAGGAGTAGTACACTCAATAATAATAGTATTGAGGGGGCATATACATATGAATACATCAACAAACAATTTACAGCAGAGATGGAAAGTCAGTTAAAATGGTTAAAGCTAAAGCTAAAAGTTAAGAAATCATATATTTAAAACAATTCACTACTTTTTTATAAGAGTAAAATTTAAACATTTAAATTTGTTTTAGTTTATTATAAGTGTGAGAGCAAATACTTAAAAATATTAAAAGTGCCAGCCCTGATTTGGAGCAACAATAATTACTTATTAACCAACCAACGATGGCTGAAGTTTTGTTTCTCTTGTTTTTATTTTCAGAGTTTTTGATAAGAATTGCAACAACGGTATTTGACACTCGTACATTTGTACTTACATATGTACATACATACTTAGTATAATAACATTGTACAACCTTATTACAGTAAAATATCCATTAGTTTGACTATAAACTGTTTTACAATAACTTTAAAATTAAAACTTATAATTAACTATTTCTTATTTATTTATACATATTTTTTATCTTGTCTTTTTTAGATAATTGATTGCTGAAATATCTTACTTTTACTTTCTATACTAATGTTGCTGTAAACTAAAGTTGTTTTGACATTTTTACCAAACACGCTTAACAATGTTTATTGCAACATATTGTATGTTGCAATATGACAAGCAACAAGTGCTGCTTAAAATGCAACATATCTCATAACACAATATATTGACGGTTCTAAGGGGATAATCAGTATTATAATTTAATTTATTTTATTTGGAAGTAGCCATTAAGAAAAATAGAAGAAACAACATAAACAGGGCCACACTGAAATTGGGTATACAGCACAAAACCATTGCTGCTGAAGGCTGCTTTTACGCCCAACAAAATGGTAACACCATCAGTGGCGGCGGCAACAACAGCAGCATCGTCCTCACCTTCAACATCAACAACAGCGACGTTAGCAGCAGCATCGACATCAGCAGCAAATGAAAATAACAGCAATAATAACTCAAATCAACAGCTGCAGCAACAACAACATCAAGATGGCCTGCAACAATTATCGGCACCAGCTCAAGCAACAACAACAACCACTTCCTTTGCATCAAGCGCCGCAATACCCAGGCAACATCCCAAGAAACGTAAATTTGATCCCTCAGAGTTGGATGAAAGCAACAATGATAATCCTAAACAACAACAACAGGATCAAACAGGTTCATCAACGGAGATTAAATATTTGCCATCAACAAGACAGATCTCAACATCAATATCATCACCACCACCACCTCCTCCATCTTCATCAACTTTATCAACGACGACGACGGCGACGTTTACAGCAACGACTTCATCCAATGGTAACGGCACAACAGCAGCAGCAACAAATGGCAATAATCCTGCCACCAATTACACCAACATACGCACAACTTTCGATTGTCCCTCGGATGCTGCCACAAACACATCCATTTCGATGAACAATAATAGCAGTAGCTGTAATAATAGCAACAACAATAATGATATCAGCAGCGGGTCTCTGATTTCAGTTGCTGCCAAAGGCGCCACATGCATTGAAATTCCTGAAAAACGTACAATTATAACAAGGTTAGTAAAGGATGAAAATTTTTTTAAATTGCAACAAATCTTTGAAAGAATTAATTCTGATAAATCTTCTTAAAGTTGAATTATCTATATTTTAAATATCATTACCTGGGGTGAAATAAATGCTATCGGTATACATACATAATTAGATAAACTAGAGTTCGCCCAGCGGTCGAAATTCGACCATAACCAATGCTGGAAAAATTGTATGAATGTGTAAAATAAAACCATATTTTTGTAGTTCAAATCTGTGGTAAAAAAATAACTTTATTGATATTATCAAAGTGTATAATTTGCTTTGATTAATGTTTTCTTTTAGAAAATGTGATGGGTTTTAGTAAAAGTCCCATCAGAAGTTTAAAACCTCAATTGTTAAAATTAGGTATACAACTTGTTTTACAAAAGTATTTCAACTATTTTAAAAATAAAAAATAACGAACATTTCTTCTATCGAGTTATTATCCCCTACATATTTACGCTACGTTCACAATGCTGGAGTACTCTACTGTACACACCAGTAAAGAAATGTTAGCTGTTCAAAACACTTAGTGGAAATGTTCTAAATAATTTGTCAAAACAATAAAAATATTTAAAATAAATAATGTCTTATCTAATTATAAATAAATTTTATTTGGATGTCATTAGTAGTCCATCCATCAGGTATATGCTGTTTACAGCATATACCATCCATCAGGTATATGCTGTTTAAATTCTCCCTTATAACACTCGACAAAGACTTCAGCAGACCTACATTTATTAAATTTTAATGTCTTCTAATAGAATTTAAAAGTAGATATTCTATGAGGTCTTCTAATGGGCCTTCTATTAGCCTTCATATAGGAGCGCATAACGATATGCATTGGCATATCCAATTACACACTGATTTTGTATATGCATAAGAAGAATTTAACGCCTTAATTTTTCATATATTTTGTAAGTACTGTTTGAAAGAAAACATTAATTAACTATAAATTTCAGTCTTTTGCTAATATATGCAAGTTTAATAGCAAGTAAATGAATAATAAACGTAAATAAGTACGGTTAAACACTCTTCATCCCAAAAGACATGATTTATATTTAGCAGTTTCATCTAGCAGTTTTATCTATTTTTATAAAGCATATAACCATCACCTATTCAACTTACAGTTTTCACTTTACACTACTATTTCCTAATTGGTTAGAATAACCCAAAAACGAAAAATATCATCAAATCCTCCCTGTGCTAAACCTGCATATAAGCGATATACATATCCATTTATTGCGGTATGTACCGGCATGACCAACTAAACTTTACTTATATTTTTTACAGGCTTTTTTTATTACTTACTGACACTGAATCAATTCATTAATCCATCATTTAAATCTTCAAAATCAATCAAAACTAATAATTATGTACCACAATTCAGTATTTTATTTCACCGATTTTTTTTTGTTAAACATAACCGAAAAGTATCGGCAGTGTAACGACCAATAAAAAGTTCACGTTAATAATTTTATATTTTAAAAATATTTCAATACATAACTTTTGACATTCTTGTATTTTTCCAATCTTTGTCTTTAAAATATTATACGGTCGTTAAAAAGTTAGGGAATTGAAAATTCGTTAATGTAACCGATATTTGTCATTACTTTACGATATCAATACTTAAAATTTAAAAAATTACTGAATTTCCGTACTAATGCCCTACCAATATTTTTCCAGGTCAAATACGAATATCAGTACATTGTTTGACATATCTTCAGGTGTCCCCAAGCATTATTTACACATCTTTTTATATTCCCAGTTCGTTGTTTCCTCGGGAATGTATATATAAATATGAATATAAAACTGAAGTCCTAATTCTTATAAAAATATTCCTTTCGATTTGGTAACAATCGTAACTATATTATAACAAAATAGATCATTATCTCATTCACAATTTAGCACTTTACACAAAAATATAAAACAATAAAATCCTATTTTCTCTTTGCCTAAGCTTGTTTACATACATATTTGTTTACAAAAATCTTATTAAAAACAACAACAAAAACAAATATCATGCAAAATACAAAAAGAAAACGGTAACAGAGAAGTTAAACGTTTCTGCACTCTCCTCTCTTTTTTTAAAAAAGTAAACAATACGGTTTACTTTTTTGTTTTGTTTCTTGCTTTGTTTGTTTGTTTTTAATTTCAAGAATACGTACGTGTGACTATTGTTTCTATGTATTAGTAACAACTTTAAACGCTTATAGCTCGTAAAATTCTGAACCGATCTCATTAATATATATATTGTGCACATCTGCGAACAAATACCTTTAAAATGATATATTTTTTGCCAAGATCAGATGTATACTGTAAGAGTAAAAGGGGTCACAAAAAATCGTCTTGCCTATTAATTATATAGATTCCGCAATGTTTCATAATTCAAATATTTTCCTTTATTCCTCTAAAAAATTGTAATTAATACATTTAAACGTAAAGCTAAAGAATTAGGTTTCTGAAAGGTCGAATTAAAAAAAATAAGATGAATTAATTCTAAATAGAGATCGTTTTTATATATTTTTTTTAATTATTAAAATATTCTAATTTCTGTTTTAGTTCTCATGCACATGGAGGAGTAGGAAATATTGCATACAATATGAATAGCAGCAATGGCAACAATAATAATCCAAGTAATGTTGCTGGACAACGATATAATTTTATACAAAATAAACAACAACATCAACCACCACAACTACAACAAAAACATTCAGTTAACTCACCTCCACAAATGCATCAACAACAGCAGCAGCAACAACATATTTTGCAACAACAACAACATCATCAACAGCAAACATCAACAATTGCTACATCCAATGAAGAGATTGTACTTAATCTACGAGATTGGAATAATACCAGAGTGCTGGCTAAATTGGGTAACTACTATGCTCCAGGCATTACACGTCAACCAACAACAACAACATCATCCACCTCATCTTCATCGTCGTCGTCGTTAAGTGATGTGCCACCAAATTCAATTATAGTTGAATTTGATCCGCCAGAGAATAGTACTCACCTTTATACGGATGTACTTAATAGTGGGCGTTTTAATGTGATATTGGACGCGAGTCCACCCGCAGCCGATGTAAGTACATAATCGTTTTTATATTTTTCGTTTTGCATCAGTTGTTTTGAAATTGATTTTCCCCATTTTGACATCAAATTGAATTATTTTGCATAAATATTGTATGTGTGTGTGTTTGAATTTCAGATTTTGGAGGGTACACGAGCTTGTGTACGTACTTCAATTGAGGGACGCAATGGTTGTGTTTTTATGGAATGTACTGTGACGGAAGTTCATGCAGCAACAAAACAATTTACAGTAGAAATTGCCACTGGGGAAGTTGGAACAGCAATTGTAAGTTAACCTAAAATTATTATTTGTAAATTGTTATTTTTTTTACTGCTTGTATAAATTTAACCAATTGTTGTTTGTTTCGTTTCTAGCTCAAAACTGTTAAACGTGCTGATTTACGCTTATTATTACCACCTTGGTGGGATGAACTTAATGAAGTATCACCTCCAGTTACTGTAACACCAACAGGTCAAGTACCAGCAACTGGTATAGGCAAAAAAGTGTTAATTTCACCACAATCTAGAAGAAATTTTGGTAATCCCCAGGTTCAGCCGCTAGGACGGCTAATGGGAAATAAGACACCAACTGCTACTAGTGGTCAAATACATCATCAGAGTCTGTACAGTGAACAACAGAATATTCAACTGCAACAGCAGCCTCAACAGATGACCTATGTCAGTAATAAAATACTAAATAACTGCACAGTTTTGCATCGTTCTCATACGATTACTCAACAGAAGCCGGACGATTATTATCGCACTATAGCCACATCACCATTTCAAGGTACTGCAGCAGGAAATATTGTGAATGGTGGTAATGGTAACAATAATGGTACAACCACATATGTGATACCCAATGAAAATGGCTGTGTTGATTCCACAACAACCGCAGCGGGAGCATGTAATGACCAACATATAATTGAGGGTAATATGTTGCAACAACAACATCATCAGCAGCAGCATCATTTACTACAACATCATCAGCAACAAACAGTTTGCAATAATGAACACTCAAATGATACAAAACTAACACCCTCAACAGCTGATGCTGAAATGCTAATGCAACAACAACAACAGCAGCAGCAGCAGCAACAACAACAGCGACAACGTCAACAGCAACAGATGCAACAGCATCGTCCAACCGGTTCTACAGGACCTTCATACGATGACTCATACGATTCAGATGATGAACTTAAGCGTGTCGACATCGACGGTTTTGCATCATTGGGCGATGCTGATGCTGAAAAATTTTCAGGCTGCAGTAAACGCAGCAGCATGCAATCACGCGGCAGTACATCATCCTTAGTCGATCAGAGGCTAACACCACGATCTCATCCAGCTACACCACGATCTCAAGCAAATACACCACATCGCTTTAAGAAGGGCGATATAGTCGAGTCCGAATCAGGCGTACGTAAAAAATTCAACGGAAAACAGTGGCGTCGATTATGTTCACTGTGTTCGAAAGAATCTCAGCGACGTGGTTATTGCTCTCGTCACTTGAACCAAAAAGGCAGTTCGTTACGTTCTACCGGTCCAAGTCGTTTTCCAAGGTAATAATTAATGAAATAATAAAATATATTAGTATATAAATATAATTTTGATGTCTAAACATTATAAAAGAGTCCCATCCAGAGAGGAGAAAGAATTACTTATATTAAGCTAAAATTCTATAAAAATAATTTTAATTTAAAACTTTTATTTTCTATTTATAATAGTGATATTAGCAGTCGTTCTAGTAGTAAGACACAAGTTGATGAGGACACATCTAGAGACTCGGAAACGTCACCAAATTATCGTACAACTGGTCGTTTTGATCAAGAAGAAACGGATGTGGCCAATATGTTGGGTAAGTTTTCCTTAAATGAGTATGTAGTTTTAATTATTAGGTTTTAATATGGTGTAAAAATTTTGATCAAACTTTGACGATTTTATACCTTTAGCTTTAACTGCAGAAATATACACCCAAATTTGAATTCAATCTGTAATTCAAATTTAAAATTTTTACACTTTTAAGCAAAATTTCTGTCCGTGTACTATTTCAAAAGTTACCATGTTATGTTTTATTACATCTGCTCTTTAAATTACAATTAGTACTAAAACTTCCCTATAATTGTTGTTAATGCAATTATATTTGTAAACACTGCATGCACAAACATGTTGTCACTTTTCAACACACAGTTTTCAATATTTTAATACTGGCTGCAAAAAACAACCGTTGTTTTTGAAAAGAAAAGAGGAAAAATAAGAAGAAAGAAGTAGAATTTAAAACAGATAAATAAAAAATGTGGAATAATTAAGGGGGAATACAACTGTGAATAAAAAAAGAAACTGCTTTTCCATAAATAAAAAAATGAAGCAAAAATATCGAAGAATGAAATAAATTGTGATTATATATTTAATTTTGAAATTGTACAAACAAATTAGGATTGAAAAGTAATAAGTTATTAATTAAGAAAACTGGATTGTTTAAGAAACAGACAAGTGAAATAGAAACAAAAATTTCAAAATGCACGCATTTCAGGATTTTGATCTAGGCGCCAAACTATACCTGCAGTGTCTATGTATGCTTATAATTTTTGACTGTAAAAAATAAATTTAATAAGAATTTAAAACATACTTTTCTTTTGAAATACTTGCAGTATCCCTAAGCAGTTCCAGATCGGGTACACCTTCATATTCCTCACCAGTAAATCATGGCACTTCACCCATGAATGCCAACAATTCACCGGTGCCACAGGTGGTTGTATCCAATCATCAAAACTTCTTTACACCCATCGGCAGAGGACCAGTTACGCCAACAGATGCTCATGCCAATAAGCCATGGAAAGCGACTCCTTCACCGGTGATGTATAACGTGCCTAGTTATGTGCCTCAGGTTGTATGTCCAGAGTCTGTGCGGGCCCATGGTTCAGGGGTAGTAGCAACAGCACCAGTGCCACCACCACCACAACCTTCACAACAGTCACCTGTGTCAATGGTAATGCATCCGAAAACGATGCCGGCTATTCCAGCTCAGCAGCCAGTCATGTCACCGCATTTGCCGGCACAGCATATTCAGCAGCAACAATCTCAGTCACCAGGTCCGCCACCTCCTCCAGTAGTTGTGCCGTCATCCATATCAACCGCTGCTGCTATAACATCAATGGCTCATGCCACAAGTGTCATAAGGATTTCGCCTGCATCCTCAACAGCAACGACTGCGACAAACATGACCAATGCAGTAACATTAGCATCACAATCATTTCATCCCGTTATTGTGGATGCCACACAATTAATGCCTCTACTGCCACATCAACAACAGCAACAACATCAGCAGCAGACGCAACAATCCTCGCCATCGCCGGCTGTAACACAACAGACGGTTCATCAACAGAGTCTTCAGCATACTTCTATGAATCAACTGCGCCACAATCATCAACATAATGTGAACACTGCTATGGCGGGTTTAGGGGCCCAGTCTAAACCGCAGCAACAACAGCATCAAGCTTCCCAGCAGCAACATTTGACGCAACAGCCACAACAACAGCAGGCTCAACAATTAATAAATGAAAAGACTATTCCAAAAAACGGCGTTAACTCGGGGTCGATTTTTCACTGGCACACGCTGCTGCCGCACATTCATCAATCCCCCGTGAAAACTCAACAACAACAACAGGCTAACAATTACACAATCTCCAATATTGTTTTACCCACGCAATCACCATCCGAAGCAGCAGCAGCCTCTACACCACCACCGACGCCAGTGAATAACAATAATAACAACAATCATTTGTTAATAACACAATCAATGTCTTCGCCAAATAATAATCCCTTGGATTGTACCCTAAATGATGCTGCAAAAGCCTCCTCACATCAGGTTAATAGCAGTAATAATAGTAATATTGAAGAAATTGACGATCAATTTGACGATGATGTCTTCGATCCCCCTTCCACGAACAATGAAACTCAGGCCAGTAATTTGAGTCTTAAAAATAAACAACAGCAACAGCGTTTCATAAACAATAACAACAACGATCATGTCATACGTAACAATTATAGGCCAACTATTTATAGTACATCAGCAGCTGGAGAACAGACAACAATTGGAGCTGCTGGGGGAGGTGGAGGAGTTGGGCGTAGATTAAATGAAGTATCAAATGATTTGGCTGAGGCCAACAGTTCGGCGGCCACTACTTCCAAAAGACGTTCGCAGTCCTTAAGTGCTCTACAACAGCAACAGGCTTTAGCCAATGGCAACGGATTACCTTCAGTTGACAATAGTTCTAATTGCAAAGAACCCATGAGTCCCATGACAAAGGTAAGTTCAACACTAAATAAATTAAACATAAATAAAATATTAACAAAATTATAAAATTATAGAATAAAATTCGCCGCCCGATGAATGCATTTATGATATTTTCCAAAAAGCATCGTAAATTGGTACATAAAAAGCATCCCAATCAAGACAATCGAACTGTTAGCAAAATATTAGGTGAATGGTGGTACGCTTTGAAACCAGAGGAAAAGGCTCCATACAATGAATTGGCTTCGTCCTATAAAGATGCTCATTTTAAATTACACCCTGAATGGAAATGGTGTTCGAAGGATCGACGCAAATCTTCTAGTTCTGGTAAAGGTGGAAATCATGGTGCCAATCCTGCTGCCTCAAATGAAGCCAAACAACGTAATGACTCAATCGATGGTTCTGATTCCATCGATCAAGAAAACAGTCCTACAACACCTGGTCTTATGGGTTTCGCCGCCAATAATAATAATGTTTCTGGAGGTATTGGTATTGGCTCGAATGGTATACAAAATGGTCAACAAGATATGCAAACTGACATTATACCTTTAACCATTGCCACTTATAATTCATCTTGCTCCGAATCAGATCCCACGACCATTAATAATCACTTGAATGGTCAGAAATCTATTAAAGAGGAACCAATAAAACATGATATTACATCTGAAGATGAACAAGTGGGTTCTGATATAATATACATAATTAAGAGTTTAAAATTTATTAAATGGCAATTTTCCTTTCAGATGGTAATTGACGAAGATCCCGATGAACAGAGTAACAGCAACAGTGGTGGTTTATATAATAATCATCAAAATTTGCAATTAAAAAATAATACAGACTCTGTAGATCTACAATGTCGCGAACGTGTGCCAGACTCTGATCTAGAAGACACTGGTCATGATTTCCGTAAAACCATATCCTCAGGTGCTCTTGGCAGTGATAAGGTTTGCATATTTACTTTTTTTTAGTTTATTTAATTTAAAACAATTAATTTCATTTGATTTGTTTTTAGGATGAACAACAACAAGTGGTGGGTACAACACCTCCAGCTACTTGTAAACCAACGCCTCTTAAGGCTTTACCTCCCACTTTGGAAAATAGCATAATTAATTATAAACAAATGTCAATGCTTTCTTATCCCAGTCCAAAGAATCCAATTGGTGTAACACCATTCCAACCAACAGGCGAGAATTTATTTAAAAAAACACAAAATAAGAAGAAAAATTTTAAAATATATTTTTTTTAACAAATTATTCTTCCTATTTTTTGTAATTTTTTTTTTTGTAACAAATTGAGTAAAAAATTTAACAATAAACGTTTACTTATCCTTATAGGTGGTGCTTTTAAGACTATGCCTATCAGTCCAAAGAGTACAAAACTCGAAGAACAACAGCAGCCACAACAAATTATTATTAAACAAGAAGATCTCATGGATGCCAAGTATATTAAACAGGAACCACCATCACCATATAAACTAAATGGTGGTGGCTGTGGTGGTTCTAGTATTACAACCTCATCATCATCGTCATCCACTACATCATTGTCGTCATCGTCATCATCCAATTCGACTGCATCATCGGCTGTTAGTCAAACTAGTAATATTTTTACATTTAATGTGCCAGCGGCAACTGCATTATCACAGCAAAAATCCCAATCACTTTTGCATCCCCAGCTAAGAAGTCCTACTGCAACGGAATCTAGAGGTCAGTATCAGGTTTTAATCTTTAATTTAACTGTTAATATGTTTGTTTTTTTGATATCTGATCTAAACTCATTTCGCTCACTTGCGCTTTTTTAAAAGAGTATTAAGTACGTTTTTTAACACCTGTATTCTAAACATAACCTAATGTCAGTAATGACATTTTTATTAAGAATATGGGTTTGAAAAAAAAAACACTAAATAAATTGCATATTCAATCATCTAACTATTCACAAATTGTTTTTCTCTCTCTAATAAATCATGCATTCCACAAATTGTACATTTTTTGGGTTTCGGTTTTATATTGTATGTGTGTATGCCATATGTGTGTCTCTTCTAACAAAAAAAAAAAAAAATACAATTATCTAAAAAATACCATATAAATGTGTTTATGTTTTTACTAACACTCTGCTAAACGTAAAACAACAAACCATCTATTCATCATTCATTTTGTTCATGCATTCATATTGATTAAAATACAACAAACTCCCTGCAAAATACATTCATTCATTTAATCATCTAACTTTTATTAAAACTAAATGGAACTGGGTTTATTAATCAAGATAAAGATCAGTATGAAACTGATGATGATATGAAGGATAGTAAAGTTAATACCAATAACATGGACATTGATGAGGATGACAGTACATTGTATGACGATGATGATTACGATGACTATGAGACAGAAACTGATTTTGATGACATAGAATTTTATACTATACCCAAAACAAAAACCCTATTGGTATCAAGAACTCCAACTCCCACATCAACATTAACGACGGGAGGCTTGTTACCAATTAATCACATACGTTTAACGACTCTGACGCCTCCGATAAGAACACAACAATACACTCAAATTAGGCGATCAATAACTCCCCAGCAGCACAAAGCTTCACCACATAGACATTTAAAGAATTTACATTTTCGTAGAGTAGAAACGCCCCCAACAGTTATAACTCGTGTACCCACACCTTACTCGCATGAACATCAGACTACCCGGCAAGGAATTGTAGTGACACCGACATCTCTGATTAAAACCAACAATGGGGGTACGGGTATTAGTGGCAGCAATCAAACAAAGCAATTTACAATAATTAGAACTTTGACCACTCCGCCTCCTTTGTTTTTTCGTACTATACAAAAGACCTGTATAACAGGTGCGGCAACAGGAGCATCAAATGCATTACCAGCTATTAGAGCAAAAGTAAACACTACCACAGATGCATCAACCCTAACAAAATCATCCATACCCTTGGTCATATCATCCTCATCAACACCATCAACTAGATCATTAACATCTGTTGTATCAGCATCATGTAATAATGAAACGATTGAAACTAAAAATCAATATCCCAAAATATGCTCCTCCTCTTCCTCCTCAACATCAACAACAAATAATTATAATGACAACCACAACACAACTACTATTACTACTACTCCTTCCAACAACACCACCATTACAACTACTTCTATTACAACTGCTTTCTCCTCTAATACGCTCCTAAACTCTCAAAAAACATTGCTGGTGCGTAATAATTTCAATAACAATCTTGTCAACGCTAACACAACGGGCATTAAAATAGAAAATTGTACAAAAGCTACGGGTAGGGCAGCTATATTATATGACGCTCTAGTCTTGGATACTTTAAATGATGACATCAACAATACAGCAGATGAACAGCAGCAGCATCAGCATCACCAACAACAGCAACAGTTTAATCATCAGCAACAAAAAATTATCAAAAAAGAAATTGTCGATATGGATAATGTTGCAGAACAACAACAAAAACATAAGCATCAACAACAACAACAACAACAACATCAACATCAACTTAACTTACAACAAAAGCAACATCAACCTCAAACAATGTTGCTCATAACCGATGCCAACAGTTTAAATAGACAACAGCAACAAAGTATAGCTCAACAATTATTGCAGCATAAAATACGTAATAACAATTTTTCGGCGGCCGCTTGTGCTGCAGCTTCTTCCACGACCTCGACTACAGTACGACCTTCAATATCATTTATTAGTAAAATAACTTTACCAGCAAATGCTCGCATATTAACCACCACAACCACATCTTCCTCTGCAGCCAATAACAACCACAATAACAACAATCAATTGCAAAAAAATTCCACCACAGGTGGAGGTAGCACCATTACCATTATACCAGCTGGTGGTGGCAACAACACCACCTCAATCACTAACAATCATACTAATATTTCAACAAATAATTGTATTCATAATAATAACAATAACAAATTAACTACTAACACTATTGTAGTTACTGGTGGTGCTGGTGGTGGCGTTAACAACACTATCACTACCACCGGTAACCTGGGTAAAGGTTGTAAACAAATCGCTTCAATGTCGCCTCTAAAGGCTTCATCAGACTCTTGCAATAACGGCGGTATTGGCGTTAGTATAAATAATTTTATGACTAAAAATGCTTCAATTCTTGGTAGTACCATTGTGACTACAAATTCTTCTACCCTTAATTCAAAAAATTTAGGTTCTACATCAGCTGCAATGGTATCGTCCGCATCATCAACGTCCTCTTCTGTACCATCGTCACCGGCTTCGGGTGTACAGCAGCAACCGCCAAAACAAATATTGTTTGCTGTTAACAATGTGATGCCTCATCATCAGGTATAAATTAATTATTAACTTTTTAAAGTATCTCTAAATAATGACACATTTCTTTCTTAACCTCTAACATATAGTATGCCATTCTACCGATGCAACATCAGCAACAACAAATGCAATATATATTCAAAAAGCAAAATGGACAAGCTGAGCTGGTTTCGACCTCAAAACAAAATACATTGGTTTTGCACAATTACAATACACAGGGTAAGTTAGATAATTTTGAAAGATTTGAAAAACACATTTCTAATTATAAATTCGAATCTACCTTGACTTAAAGAACAACAAGTGCCAATTTCTCCATCTCAACGTTCGTCATTGCCTACAACGCCCAAATCAGCTACAGAGCTTGGTTTCAAACGTACCACAGAAATGGGCAGTAGCGGCGAGGAAACTCAAAAACAACTACAAGAAAACAATGACATACAACAGCAGTTTGTATTGGCACCAACACCGGCCCAACTTGGTCGTGCCCCCTCACAAAGACGTAAAAATTTATGTAAGTTTAACAAAAGAGAAAACAGTCTCCTTTTAATATAAGTTTAAAACATAATATTTGTTTATTATTTTAGCCGTGGGTAGCATGAGTGCGATTAAGCAGGAGAATAACATTTCGCCAAGTAATTATACAACAGCTACCATTTTGTCAAATCCCAACTCAGGTGGCCAAATGAAAAACTTAAACTCTCCCATAATGGAGGCTTCATCACCCATAATAGGGCATGTTTCTGCAGTGGCATTAACAACGGCATTACCAACACCTACCTCATCGTCTACAACACCCAATAGTGATGAACAATTGCCCTTAACACCAGCATCCAGTAGTGGTTGTGGTACTGGCAATAGTGGCAGCAGTGGTAGCTCTAATAATACCTCTACAAATCCCAAATCACCAAAAGTGGCAAACATGGGACCGAAGAAAAAACAACAACAAGATGAAAAATCCAGGTATTATATCATGTTATATGTATTTTAAATCACAGCTTGTCTTTTCATGTAGAAGATGTCTGTCTATCTGTACACACACACAAACATACATATATTTTTGTTTTTAAAAAAAATAGTGCTCTTGCTTCTAGTGTTTTGGCTGACTTTGAAAAGAAATATGAAGCTTTGCCACAATTTAAACCTAAAGATTGTCAATCACCCAGCGCTATAGTAGTGCCATCTTCACCACGTGTTTATGGTACAAATTATCGAAAAAAGAATGCTACAGCACCACCGCCAGTACAAAGAATACGTAAGCTAAACTATTTTCACACTAATAAACTTAAATTATGGTCAATATTTAAATATTTCTTGTTTTAATTTGCAGAAAGTGAAGATGAATGCAATGAAGACACTGCTTCTATACCCACACCAACACAACGTTTCTTTGGGCCAGATTTTAATATAGACACATTAAGAGGTAGACTACAATTAGTTTTTCAAAACAAATTACAGCTGAACTGTAGGTATTTTATTTTTTTCAGAATTGGAATCATCTGATCAAACTGGTCGTTCTCCGCGAACACCACAAACACCATTACAAACACCCCGATCTGATGCTAGTGAAAAAGGTCATCGAAAACTATTGGAGCAACGACGTAACTTGGTTTTACAATTATTTGCTGAACATGGTCTCTTCCCATCGGCACCAGCAACAATAGCTTTTCAGGTAATTTTGTAAAATAATAACAATGAAATTTGAAAAAAGAACATGTATTTTAGAAACATGTTTAAAAAGCTTTATTATTTTACTTTACTAAATCAAATTTTCGAACATGCTTTCAGAAACTTTTGATCTGATACTTCATTGAAAACATAAAATTTTTAAGTTCAAAATTGAAAAATGTAAAAATTTACCAAAAATCACATTTTTATGAATCCTCATGATTTAGAGATTATTTTAATGGCATTTAAAATTTTTCGAATATAAGTTTGAATTTTCGAACATACTTTTAAAAGCTTATATTTAAAAAACTTTATGGAAAATACTGTTAAAATTTATACAAATCGAAAAATTATTCAAATTCAAAAAATTATTCAAAATTTTTTTTCCGAATTTCGAAATTAGTTTCGGATTTTAATTAAACTCAAATTTTACATTTTACAGACTAAACACATTGATGTATTTCCACGACGTCAGGATTTACAGTTGAAAATACGCGAAGTACGACAAAAACAAATGAATCAATCGGGCTATACACCCCAATCGGCTGGCCCCATGACACCCTCTGAAAATAGTAATCAAGCTTTAAATATAAACTCTTGTAACAACAATAATAACAGCAACAATGGAAATTCAACTGCTGCAGGTAAATTCTTATTTTTAATTTTATAAAAAGACAAATATTTTTATTATTTAACTTTTCTAAAAAGGCATAACAACACATCAACAACATGTTGTAGAGCAACAACAACAACAACATCAGTCACAACAAAGCTAACTTTAAGATTAACTTAAGTAGATTAAATAATGGTCTCCGTTGAAAGTAAAAAACAAAAATTGTATTTCAAAAAAAAAACGGCTAAAAATTTTCACAATTTTGACAAAATATCGCACAGATACACAACTCTAGATACGATACAAAAGAAAATGAAAACAATTTAAAAAAAGATGCATAAAATGCATGCAAAAATTCACAAGATTACGAATCTTTTAACATAACACATACAAACAAAAACATTATAAATAGTTATAACAAACAACAACCATAATGTTTAAAATATTCTATAACCAACACGAAAAACCAACAAACAAAATAATATTAGATTTTAATTATGAGAATATGAGTGTTTAAAGCTTATACGATGTTTGTTCTTTTTATTTTATTTTACGTAACGCAAAATTTTTTTTGAATTAAAAATAAGAAGGAAAAAAACAAATCGTAAAATTACTATAAGAAGTTTTTTTTTAAATAAAACAACATCTTATAGGCTTAAATACGTACATATACATACATAAGCATAAATATTGAAAAAGAAACAAAATAAAATTATAAAAAATATATATTTATATTACAAATATACACATAGCTCCCCACCCTATATCCTCTTGTTCCCTTAAAGCCCTAACTATTGTTCAAGTTCAGTTAAATTAAGCATAAAGAACATACAACACAACACATTTATATAAAAAAAAAAAAAAAAAAACAAAACAAAATTGTATTAAGAGTCATTTTAGTGGGTAAATTGAAAAAAAAAGCAAAATATTGATTGTATTTATGTAAACTATTATTTAAATTTTATATAATTATTTTGCAAACACTAAAAAAAGGAAATTTTCTTTTTGGGCCTATTTTTTATAACTAAAGAACCTTAAATTTATTTAAACATTTAAATTTTCCTAACTAAATGTTTAAATAAATTGCAGGTTTAAACTTTTTTAGTTGGAATTTAAAATTTAATTAAAATAATAATTGTCCATCATCAAGGTTTAACTACATAAACGATAATTGTTCTTTTTAATTAGGTTTATTTCACTAAGTTTGTTAATGTTTTTTTTTTTATTATTATTCCCTCATTCCTTTTTCCCCCGCCCAATTTCTTCTTTAACTTTCTTTTTATTTATCTTTCTAACTATGTATCTATTAAATTTATATTAGCCTTATATGAAGTTATAAACATATTTTTAATTGTTTTATGAATTTTATTGAATTTTTCTATAAATTAGTTATTAGGTTTTAAATTTTTTTTTTATTAGTTTGTAAGATGATTTTAATTTGTTTTTATTTTATCAAGAGTTTTTAACAATTTGATTACAAAATTTTGTCCCCTTGGGAAACTACGTTTCTAAAACGTTTTTAACTTTGTTTTTAACTACTTTACCACAACAAATGTTTTAAAATGTTCAAAGTTTTTAATCTGTTTTTATTTTATTTTTTAAAAAATAATAAAATTGGCTTTTAAATAGTGTTTTTAATAAATTTTTTCTTTAACCAACTAAAAACACATTTTTACTAGTTAAAAATGTTTACAATGAATGTAAAATTTAAGCAAAAAAAAAAAAAACAAACAAAAAAATCCTAAACAAACTGTTGCAGTTTTAGTGGAATAAATTATAAATTCTTATCTTTTTTTAAATAATAAAATGTGTTAAAATGCTTTAAACCGAGAAAAATTAATGTAATTTTCTTTTTAAATGTCTTCCACTTGTGCTGCAATATTTAAAATATAATTTTTAATTGTATTAATTGTTTGCTTTTAAAATTAAGTTTATTTTTTTATGCGCGAAAAAAGAATTTTATTAAGATTTCTTTTTTTCCATTACATTATAGAAATATTACTTTTTATTTTGTAGTTGTCAGTAGTTTAACAATTTAGAAAACCATAGATCATCATTATTATATAAAAAAAAAAAAAATTAACAAAAAATAAGAAAAAAGCAAAGTGTGGTTAAAACAAATCGTTATAATTTTTGTTAAAACAATACACAACATTTCTTTCATTAAGTTTTGCACGTTCTTTGAAGACTTTTTAAATATACATATAAAATATTATTACTGCTTTTTAAATATTTAAAAATGTGTTTTTATTTATTATAATTTTCATCTTTTTATTAGTTATGAAATTTTATGTCCCTTTATGTCTGCTAGAAGGATTTGGCAGATTTGTATAAGGCTGAGTTCGAATTAAGTGTGAGCCCCCCAGTCTATGGTTTACTAACTAAGTTTTTGTAAGTTGTTATTTTATTGACGGAGCTTCGTATCGAAATGCAGAATACCAAAGTTGCCAAACGAAGAAAATTTCGATTCGAATTGAAATGCATAATAGGAGTGATTAAAAGATTTGAAAAATTTGTTAAACTATTGAAATAATTTCTTAACAGTTTTATTTGAGGTGAATTACTTACAATTGGCGAATTTCGAAAATTCGAACTTTTGTTTGAAAAATTATTTAAAATTTTCTCTAAATCATGAGAATAAATAATTATAAAAATTCAGTTTTATTTGAGAACAATTTCTTACATTTTTTTTAAATTTCGAATTTAAAAATATTGAAAATAATTTCAAAGTTTTCAGAAAATTTAAAAATTTTTTAAATGTTGTTTTAGAATTCAGAGAATAAGTTCCAAAATTCCTATTTAAACCCGAAAATTGTTAAAAAAAAAAAATCTAAAAAAATTCTATTTGCTGTTAAAATAATCATTAAATTGTGGGGAATAATAAAATATTATTTTTATTTGAGAAAAATTTCTAAAATTTTTCTATTTCAAACAATTTTGAAAACAATTAATTTTTTTTTTGTATTTAAGCTTTTTAGACAAAAACAAAATAAAAAGTAAGGCAAGTTTTGTATTCCCTTGTTCCTTTCTATTCCCTAGCAAAATTTTGTAAAATAAATACAATTTTTTAAATTAATTTTTACATAGTTTTTATTTTGAAATTCCGAGTAGTGTATTAAATTTTTGTCAAATTTGACAATTTTATAATACAATAAATTTTTATTTCTTTAAACTAAGGGGGTTATTTTGTAAATCCCTTCCCCTTACTTCACTTCATTTTTCATATAAATTGTTTTTGTAGTTTCAAAAATTTGTATGAAAATATTTTCAACGCAAGGTGAAGTGTTTTACAAAATAAGGAGGTAAATTTCTACTTTTGGCTCTTTAAGAAAATTATGTAAATCACCAACATACAAATAAAATAGAAATGAAATTTATTAAAACATAATAAAAAATACATCATCATTATCAAGTATTATGTGCCAAGCATTAAATATAGGAAAATAGTAATAAAAAATAAAACAATACTTAAAAAATAAATAAAATATAATACTTATATACACTCAAAAATAATATACATACCTATAAAAAATATACTACTATACACACAAACATACATAAATTAAATAATTATTAAAACACACAAAAACAACAAACGCCGACCTTAATAAAAAAATTAAGTTAAAACAAAAACTTTTTGGCATAATGGAAATTTTTATAAAAAAAAAAACTTTTTTGGCATTAACAAAAATTACAAACAAAATGAAGTGTTTCGGACTCAAAAACAAAATTCTAAAATTCAGGTACTAAATTACAAACATGATAAAAATAAATAAATATTTTAAACTGAAAGGCAAACTTAAAAACAATTAAAATCATAATAAATAAATAAATAATAAAAGTAAATAAACTTTCAATTAATACTGTAAATTAGCTACAAAATGTTATTAAAACAAACAAAAAAAAATATATTTTACATTAATATAAATCTACAACAAAACAACAAGTGAACATGTTTAAAAAACAACATCATACAAAAACATATTTTAAATATAATTTTAAGTGCTTTTATTAAGAAAAAAAAAAAAAACAAAATAAATAAAATAAAATACATTAAATGATGAATATTTTTTCAAGCATCTTTGAAAATGGTCTTGTAGGGTAAATTTAAAACAACAATTATTAATAAACAAAAAGACGGCAAAATGGTTTTGATAGTTAAAATTAAATAAAAGCCAACAAAAAGAATAATAATTTTAATAAAACTAAATATAAAATATAAATATAAATGTATGTGCAAAGTGAATACTAAATTATTTTATTTTAATTGTTTAAAATCATCAAACTAAAAAACATAAAAGAAATAACTGAAGCTCAAAACCCTTTTTTCAAAACTAGTGACATGTTCTTGAACAGTTCTTATATGGGAACTGAGACAGCATATAGTTGTAATTCCTCAGTAATTTTTGTTTTAAACTGTTAGAAGAGCTAATTTGTTCTAAAAAAGCTTTAGTGCCAAAGAACTGATTCGCAAAGAACTCTTAACAATCACAACAATGTTTTAAAGAACAAATTCTAAGGAAAAGTAGAAGCAATTCCATTTCGTTTCAATGCTTTATTATTTACAATCGTAACTACGTATTTGTAAATTGTTCACCCCTATTCAGCATTTCAATTACCTTTACGCATTCAGTTACGCAACGATGGAAAAAAGGTATTCCAACAGAAAACTGTATCGTAAGAAAAAGAAGAATCTAATCCATTTCGTTTCAATGCTTTACGATTGTGTATATTCTGCATTACGATCGTAGCTACGTTTTTGTAAGTTGTTGTTTATGTGGCGGAGAGTCGAATCGAGAGCAGAATACCAAAGTTCCCAAACGGAGAAAATTTCGATTCGAATTGAAATGTAGATTAGGGGGTGGTTATTTTAGTGACGGAGCTTCGAATCGAAAAGTGGAATATCAAAGTTTCCAAAGGGAGAACATTTTGATTCGTATTGAAATGCAGCAAACTTGTTTATTCACAATAGTTGATTTTGTTCGTGAATAGTTTACAACATTATAATATTTGATTCACGATAGAGAGGTTAATTTCAAACCTAAATCGACAAAAATTACGGAATATATTCCTTAAATTTTGAAATTTTGAAGTTGCAAATTACATTTGAAATATCTTTGATTTGTAAATTTCTAAATCTTAGACACTAAAGAGAAAAGTGATTTGAAATCAATATAAATTTATTAAAACCAGAGAGATCGTTACGTATAACGATTCGAAAGAAAAAGCTTTCGATATACAATTTTCAAAATTTTTGGTTTTCAAGATACATACTTTTGTTTCCGAAATGGCTTAGTATTTCAATTCGTTTTCCTATAGGCTTTTGGGTAGGGATCTCGTTGCTACATAAAGCTTTTATTGTTTAAGAAAGAAATAATGTTTGATCTCTTGTTTCCAACAAAATCTCTAAAAATCTCTCTCTATTCTAAAACTGCATTTTATTCAAAATGCAACTTAAGAAAAAGTAAAAACTGATTTTTCTATTTCACTTTCAATATCAAATTTTAGTATTTGCAAAAGCACATTCACACACACCATTTATAAACGTAATAAATACATTCTTTTAAGATAAAATAATTAAAAAAATAACAAAAACAGAAAAAGAATTGTTACAAATAAATAATGTCATAAATTTTTGCACATAAACAAATAAATCATTTATTATGTTTTCTTTCTTAAATCACAAAAATAAACGCAAAAAATAACCATAAAACACACATACGATGCAAGATATTTACTCGTTTTTAACGAATCAAGAGTAATTCATTAATAATGAGATTAATACAATGAGAAAGAGGAAAAACGTGTAGAATATACTTTTAGGAAAGATAACATTGTAAATAAACAAAACTTATATAAAATTCATCTTTAACAAATATAACATCAACAACAACAACATCAACAATATTTATATGTAATAGTAGCGAATTTATAATAAATAAAACTTAAAACTTATAATAATCATTATACAAGAAGAATAAAAAAGAAATATGAATTATTTAAAATAAAAATTAAACACAATTACCTACATAAACCAGCAACACATACATACATACCACATAAATGCATATGATAATTTTTTTATAATTTAGTTTGAATGTTAATAATAATCATTATTATTCATAATAAAATAAAAAAAAAATTAACGGTAAAAGTTTATTTTGCATTATTGCACACATTATTACATACTCCCTTACAAACATACACACACATACACCCACTCATTATTAAATAAAAAATACATTTATATAGAAAAAATACCGTAATTGTGTATCACTTATTTTAACAATAAAAACAAATGAAATTAATAAAAAGAAAAAATAACAAAAAAAGTACAAATATTTATTTATTTAAAGAGTTAAATAGTGGTTATTAACAACAAAAAATCACATTTTAAGAATATTATTCCGTCCCCAACCGCATGAAAGTAAACAACAAAGTTTTATGGTTGGTTGTTTATCATGATAGTTCACTGAGTGCGAAATGTCAATTAGAGTCAAAGAAACTGCGCTTTTACAGCACCACTCTACTCGTCAGACCCAGATATCTCACCAAGGTTGGCTATGAAGTGCCAAGAAAACTATTTCTCTTAGCGGCTTGAGCAGAACATTCACAGATAAGATGGAAGACAGTATTTTCCTTTTCCCTGTCTTAACAACTGCGACAGTAGTCTTTGAAGGGGAAACCCAGCCGACTTGCATGTCTGTCGAGCACTTAGTGTACAGTTATTCCTGCGATTTATCCATCTATTTTGAGCCTTTCGATCAGACAGAATATGAGGATACTGATTTTGATAAAAAATTAACGGAGTTGCTACTGAAAGGGCTTTGGAGATGTCAGACTCCCTGACGAATGCAGTGTCTTCCAAGCAAAGATCTTAGCAATCTGTAAAACAATGGAACAGATACTGGATCACATAGTTCTAAGGTCTGGAACCCAATTACCGCATCCGAAATCATGAGAAACTTGAGATCTGAGCTCTCAAGTTTGTTTAAATTTCATATTTATTTAATACATAATACATAATACATACATAATACATCAGGCACTTCCTCAAATTCAATTTGTTCTTTGTTTGTATTGGGTGCCTTAATACAAATATCTGCACAAGAGACCCGGTTCTCCAGTGCCATTACAACACATGCCCCAGTTATTGACAGCAAGATAGGTCCAAAGTAAAACACAGTGTTCACAGCTTCAACCCAATGAAAAAACAATTGTAGACTCTATTCAGCCCAAAGTAGAGCCAATAAAGAATTTATCACTATCATCAGCAAGCTTTAGGCCAGCCTTTTGAAAACACTCCTCCGACTCGGTATGAAATTCTTACAAATTGCACAATTCAAAATAAATATAACCAAAATGATTGGCAGTCACATTAGCAGTGTCAGTATTTTCAAAGGTTTGTACTATATATACATATTATTATTATTTTATAATGGAAAATTATAAAATGAACAATTGAATTAAATTAATATATAGAAAATGTTATTACACTTTTAGACCTCAGAAATTAGAATTAGATTTGCAGAAATTTGAACATCTAATGTAATAATTTGTATCAACAATTAGTAAATTTTCTATTTCTATTTTCTCCGTATTCAGTCCCACTGTACGGTATTGGACATTGGTAAAAACTTTATGAAAATAACACAGGCCAACAACATTTAAAAAAAGTCGAAACCAAGAGACCAAAGTATACAAAGTATAAATTTTGAAGCAATTCAAAGTTTTCAAATATCTGAAAAAAAAACTTTAGACTTTCTGCAGACAAGACAACGAAATACAAGTTTATTTACATTTAATATCCATTTAATACATAATACTGATTAAAATATTTGTTCTTTTCAAAACTTTTCCTTCGAAATCCCTTCAATTATCCAACACAATGGGAATTTCAGCTTCTTCTTCAGATTCTATTTGTTCTTTTCTCAAAGTGATTACCTTTGATCTTGTATTGGGTGCCTTAATACGAATATCAGCACAAGAGAGGAAATGTTCTTGAGGACCGCAACCCATTGCACCAGTGCCATTCTCACACATGCCCCAGTTATTGCCAGCACGATAGGTCCATCGTAATACACAATGTTCACAGCTTAAACCCGAGGGCAAAACAACTGTGGATTCAATCCAGCCCAAAGTAGTGCCAATAAAGAACTTATCACTACCATCAGCAAACTTTAGGCGATACTTTTGGAAACAATCCTCCGACTCGGTATGAAATTCATCCAAATTACACAATTCAAAATAAATATAACCCAAATGATTGGCAGTTATTTGTACACCTACATTAGCAGTGTAGGTATTTTCATAGGTTTGCACTATAACACCGGAGCCACCATATTTACCACCCAGCTCATTAGCTCTGGGAGTAGGATCACTGTAATTGTCACCACACAAACCGCATTTACCATCATTTGTGTACCATTGTACCTAAGAATTGTAAACATTAATCGTTGTTTGTCTAAATTTATAGATATGAAGGAAACATACCCCAAAACCACCACAATAATTGGCATTATCATTATAATTAACTGGAGCTGTCTTATCATAACGCCAACGAGAAGATCTACCCGGAGGACTTAACATCATGCCATGACCCCAGCTAACATCAAACAGTGCTAAACACTGTATGATAATAATGCCAATGACTAAATTAAAACATTTCATTTTAATTTAATTTCTTTTTGTTTAATTAGGTTCTTCACTTTCTTATAACTGTGCTGAGAATACTAGGCATTGGACGATTTAAAGATTCTTTTATACTAATTTCATTTTACAATCCTTATCAAATTAAACCACAAACATTACCACCTTAAATATGTACTATACTTATATGTTCGTCAACCATTCCATTCCTCTTCACACCCAATTCATTATCAGTCAAATTAAGTAATGGGCTATAAAGAATTATATGCTGCAATAACAACAAACAACAACACAAATAATCAAAATTTCTTCCTTTTTTATTAATTTACAATTTGTTTTTCTTTCCGTTTTTTTTTTTTTGTTTTTATTTTTAATATTTTTTAATTTGCAATGTCATAAGAAATTTATGATTATTTTGGACAAACATATCAATCAAGTTAGACTTGAGTGTGTGGGTATAATCTGAGATGAGATTGTTGTTACATTTATCTGATTTTAATCAGATCAATCCCTGGATTTACATACATTAATCTGATTTCAATAGTTTTTGTTTTTGTGAAATTTACTTGGCAGCGGTTTATATCTATAAAACTATTTTTATTTGGAGAACTTTATTTTAGTAAAAATGTTTTAAATATAAATTAAAAAGTTTTTTAATGAAAATTATATTTTCATAAAAAAAAATATATTAAAAAACGGAATCTTAAGAAAAAGAAGAATCCGAAATGGATCCGCGAATGGGTCATATTAATTAGAGAACAAAAATGCAAATTTCAATTCTATAAATAGTAAATGATCTCATAAGAAATCAAGTTTTAAATAATTTTTTCTAATTATTTCCATTTTTTTTTTCGAAGTAATAAAAGTATCAGTTCAACTGATACGCAAAAAATCACATATACAAAATACATCGCTAGTGAAAAATAAATCTTTAATCGTTTAAAAAAAATTAACCTACATAAATGATTCATTTGAAAAAGAACGAAAAAAAAACTAAAAATTTAAATGTTTACTAAAGAAAATTATATGATTTCATGTGAACAATTGCGATAAGCAAACATCAACAACTGTTCTTATCACTATTAGAAAGTAATTACATACGCATTTGTAGGACAATTCAAACGACCTTAATAGCCCTCATAATACAAAGAAAAAAATCTTTCAATAGAAAATACTCTCAATAAATGACAAAATAAATAAAATATTTTATGATTTAGTAGTAATGTTGTTAAAAACTTTTTTTTATTGACTGTTTACTAAAAAATATGTTTATATATAATTACTAGAGCAGAGACAGATGACTGCATTTGTAACTCAAGTAAAAAATGAAAATGATAAAAATTTAAAACAAAAAAAAAGAAGGGGTTCATCCATAAAAGGAAACATAATGGTTTGTTTAAATATATAAAAATTGTATAAATGTATATCAACAAGTCAACTAAGTGCTTATTACTTTTTCAAAGCTTGCACAAAATTAGACATATCATATTCTTCATCGTATTGCTGTTCAGACCACAATTCCGGAAGATTTTCTATAATCGAATTCATGGACATTTGTCCCGTAGACGACGTATTCGAATTTGTTTTATCATTGCCATTCTTATTCCGTTCGTTTAGATTAAACAAATCGAATATTTGGCCGGTTGCCATGGTATCCAAGCTGGCATTCTCAGCACTAACTACGGTATTGGCGGTGAGTAATTTAAACTTTTGCAAGCACATAATTTTCTCCTCCATTGATTTGCGTGTTATCAGACGATAAACATTGACTACTTTCTTTTGGCCAATGCGATGAGCACGATCCATGGCCTGTAAATCTTTCATAGGATTCCAATCATGCTCTACAAATATAACAGTATCAGCGCCAGTTAAATTTAAGCCCAAACCACCAACCTAAAGATTATAGTAAAGCGTTTTATTGAGTTTTGTTTTCTATTCATTATATTTTATTATTTTTTACCTGTGTTGTAAGCAATAGTACATCAATGCTGGGATCTGTATTAAAGTTGTTAACAATATCTTGACGCATTGAAGCCGGCACACTACCATCGAGACGCAAATACGTCACCGTTGGCAAATGTTTTTTAAGCAAATCCTTTTCTACAATATCTAACATGACTTTTAATTGACAAAATATTAAAGCCCGATGTTGGGACACCGACTCGGTTTGCACACCAATGCCACAGTCCAATAAAAGTTGTCTATACAAGAAAAAAAAAAAAAATAAATATTGCAATTAGTAGGCAAGTAAATGAAAAAAACCCAAAATGTATACTTACTTCAATGCTGGCAATTTAGCCGAATGTTCAATGTCATTTAACGAACTCTGTTGCTGATTTAATTCTTGAGTTATACGTGCAAATTCTGGATGCTTTGGTGTCAACACCAATTTGGGATGATTGCATACATTTTGCAAATAACGCAACGCATGGAATATGTGTGTTTTAGCACTAAATTCACCGCCATTTTCGAGACAATCTTTAATTTCCGAATTGAGATGTGTACGACTGAAGTCTTCGTATAGTCGTTCCTGCAAGGGACTCAATTCACACAACAAGTCCTGAGTAATCTTTGGCGGTAGATCAGTGAGAACATCTTCCTTGACACGTCTCAGCAAGAAGGGCAAAACTTGCCGATGTAGTGCCTCCATAGCCAAAACACCGGCTTCTTGTTCTTTGGCAGAACTTTTGGCATCGCGCGATGCAAAAATTGGTCTAGAGTAGCGGGCAATAAACTGTTTCTCAGTTCCTAAGAAGCCCGGCATAAGGAAATCAAATAGAGACCACAATTCGAGTACATTATTTTGTATGGGTGTGCCAGAGAGTATTAAACGATGATTTGCTTTAAGCATTTTAATGGCTTTCGAACTTTTAGTCTTGCCATTCTTAATGATGTGACCTTCATCCAAAACGCAATAATTCCAATTGATGGTTCTAAAGAAATCAATGTCTTTACGTATAGTATCATAGGAAGCCACTACCAGATTACATTTGGTACCAATAAAGCCGCGTAATCTTTCGCGGCAACTGGGCAAACCAACATAGTGCAATGGTATGAGAGTTTTTGGATCTTTTAAGAATTTATCCACTTCATAAACCCAGTGACCGGTTAGAGTTGGGGGACAAATAACCAAGCTAGGCAAATTGTTGCATTTCTCTATGGCGCGTTGATGGTGATCGCCTGCTAGAATACAGATGGTTTGTAAAGTTTTACCCAGACCCATGTCATCGCATAGTATGCCATGCAAATTGTACTTGTTGAGAAACCACAGCCAATTTATGCCGGCCTGTTGATATGACCGTAATTCCACCGAAATAGGAACCGGTACTTTGTAATTCGGTATAGTCTTGGGTGCAAATAAGTAATCCAAAAATTCTCTATCCCGAGATTTGCGTGCTTGCAAATCGGCCGACTTTAGCTCATGTTTAATGCCATTGCTAGCGGTTGCAGCTGTTGTATCTAGGGGCATTAATTGGATGAGAGTAGCAAAGCAATGGGTCGAAAGGAGACGAACACATTCATCATTATCACTCATAGCTCCTAAAAGTGGAACTACGAGCAATACAATATACGGAACAATACGTATTTGCAGCTTTTCCACGACCCTTTCTATTGTCTCTATAGCTCCCTGGCGTTCAATTATATTTTCAATCTTTTGCAATAAACTCAATATGTGGTTAACCACAAAATCCATTATGCGACAGGGATCTATATGAGCCAAAGTAGCCAGACATCTGGAGGCCATGTGACGTACAGCTTTCAAGGGATGGCCAATGAATTTTCCCAAAGGTTGTAATAGTTGAAAGAGTTTTTCATGTAAATCGCTATGGAAATGGGGCGCTGCTATTTCAATTAGCTGTAATGAGGTCATCAAATCGTTTGTTTGTCCTACATCTATGAGAATTTCAGCTAGAGTTTCCATTTTCGGAAAAGCGCTCACGAATTGTTCGATCTTGTGAAACATTAACTGTTCTAAGATGGGTATCTTTTCCAACAGGCTACTGCCAAAATGTTGACATAATTTGGTAATGGCTCCAGTGGCGCCCAAACGTTGTATACGGCACTTTTTCATTTCAACTTCAGTGAGTGAAACTTTAGAAGTAATCTCACTAACAGCGGTTGCAGCCAATGATTCACTTAAGGGTGGCCTGCCAGGACCGCGAGAAGTACTGGGTATAGGGGTTGCACTAGCAACATTGGTTCCAGCGTTTACTGAATTAGATCTATTAGTGGATGTTGGCGTGTGTTGTTGTAAACTTAATGTTAAAATACCATAATAGATACAGGAGTTGCTATCACTTGCACTGGTAAGAACAGGTGATTCCTTTAAGGATACACTTGGATTTAACTAAGAAAAGAAAGAACAAAATAATTTAATATTTTCAGCGTTACAAGTTTTTTTTCAATTAATCTTACTATTTTTGGAGTAAATTCGGTATCACTTTTAAGCAGAGTACTTAAATTAGTCAATAATTTGCCATTTGGACTAGGGTTCCTATCACAAACCTCCGCCATAAACTGTACTAAGAACTCACAAGAGAGTTCTTGCAATAAGAGACTTTCTTCTCGTTTAACTGATTCCATTAGAGGTTTGACAACTGGATTTAATTTTTCTGGAAGGCATTTTAAATACACAATAGCCCCCGCTAGAGCTGCTTGTGTGCTTACACTAAACGCCGACTGCTCTGCCGAAGTCTGCAGAAATGAACTTTGTAAACCTTTTCGACGTTCCTCTAACATTTGAAGAATTTTCGGTTTCAGTGCATATTTACGTAAATCGGCAGTAAGAGTCGTTGCTACCGATTCAATTTGATCCAGTGTCAACACTTTTGCTTGACCAAAATCATTGATGGGTATTTTGTATTGTTTTAAAGTGGCAATAAAATCATGAGTCTCTTGATGCAGTCTTCAATATTAAACAGAAAATAAATGGTTAGTACACACAAAATTTCTACATATTATTATTGTTATTCGTACCTTGTTAAGGACACAGCTACTTCATCATAATACACATATTCCATAATGCAGTAACGTAATTTTTCTTGTAGCTGGGAAGGTCCGGGACATATAGAAGGGTCACTCTTGGCCCAAAATGCTATAATAAGGCCACAAACTAAGCGCTGTACAGCAGAGCGTGAGTTTAAATGACCCAATAAAACTTTGGTATAACAGTCCATGGGACTCTCTGTTTCGGCGGTGTAGATTACACCCGGTGCCGGCTTGACCAAGTAATGCGATAATGAGCCCAACACGCGAGCGGCCGTTACACGAGCACGTATGTAGTTCTTTTCTCTTACTTCGATGGGTGTGGATTCGCTGCCACCTAAATACAGTTTTAGGGATGCAGTTGGATTTGAACCACCCAAATCATCAGCTAGCTTATGGTGTCGCCTGCGATGTGTAGTTGGATCACTAGTTTCGCCCGCTGCGCTTGTGGTTTGTATTAAAATTGATGGATCAAAAGATAAACGCGGCGGCTGCATGGCTAAGCAAATCCATGAGGAGACAAAAGGACAAGCAGCATGTAATAGGGCTCCCAAATCAGCATTTGCTATTAAATTTAACCAAACATCTCTGGCCATTTGTTGAATTTCTTCATGAGGCTCGACTAGAATACGCTGGAAAACATGCCTTAAGGCTTCTTGCAATAACTTCCATTGCCAGTCTATAACTCCAAAATTAAGTCTAAGATTCTTAGAATCAAAACTAAAGTTTTCACCACATTTCGAGGATACAGCGGCAACAGCAGTATTATTTCCCTCAGAGCCACATACATTTGCTGCTATATTTTTTTCCTTGACCGTTGCATTTCTGGTGAGCGTATCTAAAGTTACTAAGGTAGATTTACGTACCGAACTAGTGCTATGTGAAAGGAATGGCCATAAGCGAGGTATTAAGGTAGACATTGGTTCCATTCTATAACAAAATAACAATATTACTAATTATATTGCTCTACGCATAACTGCATGGCTACTTACTGTATCCACATGGATGCATTTGGAAGACATAATATGGCAGCTAACAATCCCATAAAATTATTACTAGCTGAAGTCAATTCATCTTGATCGAGCAATAAATCCCACAGCATTTTAACAATCGAGGAAACTTGTGTTGGATTCAAAAGTTTTGGTAACCATGAGGCCACTGGCGTTAGTGTTGAAGCAGCAACAGCGCCAACATCATCAACCGTATCAAAAAGTCCCATTAGTATATCGGATATGGATTGAGGCAAATAAATTTGCAGCAAATCTTCACGAACCACAAAAACATATTTCAAACCCAACAAACCACCATGACGTACTTCCCACTCACTTTGCTTGAGTAGAGTACGTAAAATAAAAACAATTTCGTGGACTTTATTAGCATCCATTTCCTTGACAATGGTACCCAAAACCTGGGCACATGTTTCACGCACGGGTGCCACCACTTGATCGGAAACAAAGTCCCCGAAACGATCTAAACACAAGACACAAAGCAAACGCAAAGCAGCATCTTCTAACCACAGATTGTGATAATGTTGCATCTAAAAAATTAATCTTATATAGTATTTACTCAAAAGGACTTGTATTGATTATTTACCTCCTCTATTGTCATATTTAAACTTTTTCCAGCTCCCCCCGCTTGTTGATTAATAAGTTCACGCAAAGCAGTAGCTGCGCCATGACGTACTTCCCACTTTGCATTGAAAAGATCAACGTAAAGACGGGCGCAGAAGTTTTCCAAAGGCCAGTGTACCGCATCAATCCACATTCCAGTAGCATCGGGAACCGGATCTAGAATCCAACAACGAGTATGATTTAATTTTGGTTTTTGAAAACTCGACATTGAAACACTTACCATTTAAACTATAGAAAATTTCTTGCCTATGTGTTTCTCCAGTCTTTTGTCTTTTCTTTTCCGGCTCATCCATTGAACCATTCGCCGAACTCGAACTACTACTAGCCGTTGCCAATGCTGAGGTTGTTGTACTGCCTGCAGTTGCACTCTGTCGAGCCTTTCTCTTGGCACGATTCATTTCTCGGCAACTTAGTTGTTGACCATTAGATGGAATCAAATGAATATTTGGTTTAATATTGAGTATATGTTCGACGGGTACTTTTTCTTCATTAACATTATAGTTGCCGCCACTACGCATCATATCTTCATCGCTTATCATGTCGGTTAGGTTGACGCCCAATTTTGAAGCCTGTGTTAAGCCCAGCTTTTCATTTAGTAAGGCTCGTTGGCGACTTAAACGCTCGGCAGCTGTATCAGCATTTCCAAGTCCTGCACCCGCAGTATCATCAATACAATCGAACTCATTGCCCTCTGAACCAATGAGACGAGCTCCTTTTTTTAAAACTTGTTCTAAATTAAACTCACTAAACGTCAAATAGCGTTCCTTGTAGTAATCGCTATTTGCCGATACCGATGTAAGAGTTGTGGTTGACGAAGCATTCGATTGACAACTGTTATCCTCATCACCCGTCGCTACATTTTCTTCTTTTTTCACTTCGCGTTTTATGGCATTTAATTCCGGTTTCCAATCTGGCACATTAGCTAATATTGCTTCGACTGTTTGTGCCGCTGCAATACGTGTATCCCATGATGAGCTATGCAAATAGCCAATCAAACGATTCAATAGTGCGTGCAGTTCATGGGGATATAACTTTTGAATTTCCCCAATTTGTTTTGCTGCAGCTCGTCGTGTCACAGCTGACGAGCCTGATTCCAGTAAAATGAATAAACGATCAAGTCTGTACAATTGTGTACGAGAGAAGGAGGAACAGGAAAATAATTAATTTAAATATTTAACTTAAAATACGAGGCGACAGACGAGCATAGAAGAGGCAGACACAATAGATTTTCTATTTGTATATTTAAACAAGTGTTTGCTTATGTTGTATATCTCTATACTATAGTCGTCTATAGAGTCTATAGTATTTAATTACCTTGATGTCATTTTATTGTTGCCTGTTGGTTGCACCAGCAGTTTGTAGTTATTTCTTATTATTCCTTGACTTTCTTTTAGGTTGCCCTTTTAGTTCACACTTGCTATTTAATTTTTTTTTCTAGATGAGGGAATTTAAAATAGGTATTTAATAAATATTTATTAAATGAAATGTTGGTTTAAGTACTTGTTTTAATATATTATAAAAATCTTTTATAAATTTAAGCGGAAATTCCATAAACTAGTATTTAACCACAGATCGGGAATACAAAACTGATAAATGCGTATTTATAAAACATTTATTAAAAATGTTACAATGAATGCAATTACTTTGTATTTGGTGTATAAAATGACTCAATTTCCGGCTTAAAATGTAATAAAAAAAGGACTTCGGAATAAAAATTACTAGACATTTAAGATATTATTAAAATCCAAAAATAATGGTCAGAATACATTAAAAATGACAATGTCAGATTTTAAGTGTGATTAGTGCAATCGGAAATCAAATAAACATGCGTTTAAAAACAAATATATTTTTTATGGTCAATTAAGAGCATATTAAAAGATAATTGTTATTTTTATTAAATATTGGTTTTAGAAGCAAATTTTAAATCACTACCAATATTGAAAACAACAAAAACACCCTAGGGTAAAAATATTGTTTTATTTTATTCAGCAGATTATTATTTAATAAGCCTTGTTTGTGACAATCGTGTAATTGAAATTGAAAATCGAGGAGTAAAAAGAACATAGAACCAAAAATATATTATTATTGCCTTTTCATACTATTCACCGTTCGGTGGTATGCATAATTTGTATTGCTATATTGAATAAATAAATAAAAAAACAAATAAAAAATGTTTCTTTGCCGAATTATTTAGCTGATCTATATCTAAAAAGTCTACCAATTACGGAAATATTAGGATAATATATTTTTAAATACAGTCCTATATGTACATATGTATATAGTATTCTCATCTAAACAGCACGGCCGAATATCTCAACAATGTTTCTTTTTTGTGTTTTTTGAGTTTTTCAAAAATCAACCATCTGGCATCTCCATAAGCCGATTGTCAAAAATCGACCAACACACCACTACAAACATACATACGTATTTTCATGACATACCCCCAAAAACGACGACTACAGAAGAGCGTATTTCTAATTTATATTTTACAACAAATACTTAACTTTATATAATTAATGAAAATTAAAATCTTGTAATGATACATTTTTTGATAACACTACTACTTAAAATGCCTTTATTACCTTTGGTAAATAATTACTTTTGATATGCTAAAAGGAATTCTGCCAATTGGAGCTGCTCTGCAGCTGCTCAGTTGAGAATTGTGTTGTATGTATGAGTTTATTTGTGTGTGGTGTGTTTGAAAAATACAAAGAATGCAATTGTTTTTTAATACATTTTCTCAATTTTCAAATTCACTGCTTGCATTCTATTTTTTATGGTATTGATAAGAAATTATCGATTTTTCTATAATTTTTTTCACTTTACACTTTTCCTGTTGTATTGCTTAATAAAAGAGAAACACTTGACGGGTTTGCAGAAAAGTATACACACAAAAAGTTCACTATTCCTTTATAGATTTTTTTGCCAACAAATTGATTTTTCCACATTCACTTTTTGCGTTGTATGCAAATTAGATCAGAAAAAAGCCATAGCCTAGTGATGTCGTGCTATGCGTGTTCACAGATGTACATAATTTTGTTAGGCTTTATTTCAATTTCACATAAGGTTTAACACGCCGATTTAACTTGCTTCGAATTTTCTTAAATATTTTAGAATTTTTTAATTTCCCAGGGAAAGCAGCCATCGCGTTTCTTCTCAAATTTATACTGACAGCAGGTTCTTGAATGTACGTCAATTTAAGGCAGCTGCCTGTAATGCCAGACTGTATGAATGACTGGCGACTTTTATTGAAGCTTGGCTGGGAAAGATTTTTAGAGGGCATTTAATTAGTACCACAAATGAATTTTTTAAGGAATTAATAAATTCCTGCTATGTTTTCGGCAACAGTCGTCAATTTTCAGTGGAAATTTTTTGTAATAAAACTAATAAATAAATAATTTTTTTAATAAATAAACTTTCATGTAACTTATAAAATAGTTGTGTTTTGTTGCTAACGTTCAAAGGCAATTTCATATAAATTTAAAATTTTACAAGTTAGGAGTTAATTTTAACTTCGATAAAAGTGCTACCAATTCAAAAATACAAATATGTGAATGTCAAATAATAAAAAAATATTTTAAAATAAAATTTATATTACAAAAAATTAACAAATAAATAATTTTTTTCAAGAAATTGCAAATATTTTCAAGATTTAGCTGATTTTTTCATTGAAGTAATGCCAAGTCAGTTAATGTTCATTTTGTTGCTAACTTTGAGCGTCAACATTCAATAATAGCAAGAAAATACAGCAAATATTCGTAAAATCATTTAAAATATAAAATATTTGCTAATTTAAGCCGATAAAATCAAACTAGCGATCTGGCAAAACCATATAAATCAACCAATGTTGACAAATATTTATGATGATTATCGTTCTTTTCGCAATTAATTTTTGTAACAATATGGCAACATATAGTAAGAAGTATATATTTGCAATATAAATTCAAAGTTTATTAGCTGAATTTTCAAACAATATAAATCTACCCGAAATGAGATTCGCGTATTAAATTTTGGGTCTTAAATGCACTTGTTTCCTGCATCTTAACATGTAAAATAAGTAAATTTTATTTATTTTTACATGTACATATAGTTTTACGTTGAGGTAACAATTTTGTACCAGTAATGCCATACTGTGTGAATATTTTAGTCAGTACTTTTAAAAAATATGGCAATAATACTAAATTGATTTTCTAAAAGCACCTTTTCATAGTGCTGCCAAGTTTTATACAACAATGATATTTATTCGTGCGTCGTTTTTGTTGTTCGTTTATGTGTGTCTTGCAGGAGGATATATTTTTTGTGTGAAAATTGTTGAATAAAATAGAAAATATTAAAAATTATTAAAAGAAAAACAAGAAAACATGTGTACTTTAGCTCCCAAAAAGGACGGCAGTCCAAATATTGAATTTTATAACTCGCCAGAGTCATTACAAGGCTTTGAATCCATACGTCTATGGTTACAGAAAAATTGTAAAAAAGTAAGTATACAGCATGAAAAATGCAGACAATGAAAAAATCTAACACAAATAAAAAATGGCGTATTTACAACATACAATTGATTGAAAAATAAATATTGTTTCCACTATTTAGTATTTGGCCAGTAGTAATGAACCTATAACAAAAGAATCTCTGGCTCAGTTATTGATTCAGTTTCTCCAATATGTGGAAGCAAAACTTGGCAAAAATTCGGCTGAACCACCAGCGACGCGTATACCGGTAAGTGTGGTGAATTTTACAAGTGTGGTGTTTGTTTATTATTTGAAATAAAATTGGTCCATATAAAAAAATTCTTATTTGTAGATGCGTTGTTTTTTGGATTTTAAATCAGGCGGCGGATTGTGTATTATATTCTCCACCATGTTTCGCTTTCGCGCTGAACAGAGGGGCAAGAAATTTGATTTTTCCGTGGGAAAGAACCCGACTCGCAAAGATCCAAATATACAATTATTAATTGATATTGAGCAAGCTTTAGTGGAAGCAGACCTTTACCGTATTCCATATATTTTCATACGGCCTGAAGTGGATAAGCAATTGGCCACACGATTGCGTGAAATCTTGGCAACTCGACGAGTAGAAATAGTTTCGGATGAAGAGGATGCGACACATATTATATACCCTGTGGTTGACCCTCATCCCGATGAATATGCTCGTCCCATTTTTAAGCGTGGCAATTGTGTGATGATGCACTGGTATTATTTCCCAGAATCGTATGATACGTGGACACCAAATTCTTTAGAGTTGCCCGATAATGTACCAGAAAATCCGGAATCTCCAGCTGAACGCTGGCGTGTATCTGCCTCATGGATTTTAGATCTCGAGCAGTACAATGAGTGGATGGCAGAAGAGGATTACGAAGTAGATGAGTTTGGAAAAAAGAAAATGCACAAGCAGCGTTTATCGATTGATGACATTATGTCGGGAGGTATAGACGACAAGAAGAAAGCAATTAGCGGTACTCCAATAGCTGCAAAGCAAAAGCGTAGACGATCTCCATCGCCGAGTTCTTCTAAATCGGGAAAACGTAAACGTTCCCCTGCTGTTCTACATAAAAAGTCACGCAATGATGAGGAAGATGAAGATTTAACACGTGACATGGACGATCCGCCCGCAGAAACTAATTTACAGGAGGTTATCAAAACCACTTCCTTACAATCCACTGCTAGTCCAGCTCCTGCTAGCAAATCCAGAGCTGACAATGATATGATGCCAATTAAAGGTAACATTTTAATGACTATTTTTAAATACCATACTCACTAATATAATTTCAGGAGGTACTTTAACTGATTTGGATGATGAAATGACTGGTGGCAGCGGCACTCAAGCTTTGTCAGCATGTGATGGTGAAAATTCTCAAACTGGAAAAACCAGTGAGAATAGCAATACTCAGGAATTCTCATCATCGGCCAAAGAGGATATGGAAGATAATGTTACTGAGCAGACACATCATATTATCGTGCCCTCTTATTCAGCATGGTTTGATTATAATTCTATACATGTGATTGAAAAACGAGCAATGCCGGAGTTCTTTAATTCCAAAAATAAGTCTAAGACGCCAGAGATTTATATGGCATATAGAAACTTCATGATTGATACGTACCGTCTCAATCCTACCGAATATTTAACCAGTACAGCCTGCAGACGTAATTTGGCTGGTGATGTTTGCGCGATTATGCGTGTCCATGCATTCCTAGAACAATGGGGGTTGATTAATTATCAAATTGATGCAGAACTACGTCCCACACCCATGGGACCACCACCCACATCTCATTTCCATATTTTATCTGATACGCCTTCTGGCATACAGTCATTAAATCCACAAAAAACTCAACAGCCATCAGCTGCTAAATCTCTACTCGACCTTGATAAGAAGCCCTCGGGTGGACCAAGCAAGGAGGGTAAAGAAGATTCATTGGATAAGGCGCCAGTGGGTATAAAAACTGAACCGGTGGAAAACGGAAGTGCAGCCACTGCTTCTGGACAGTTTGGTTTAAAACTAGATCAGTATGCTAAAAAACCAGCGGCAATGAAAAATCGCACTGCCGCTAGCATGTCTAGGGAGTGGACAGACCAGGAAACACTACTTTTATTAGAAGGTTTAGAATTACACAAAGACGATTGGAATAAGGTGTGTGAGCATGTTGGCACACGCACGCAGGATGAGTGTATTTTACATTTTCTACGACTACCAATTGAAGATCCTTACCTTGAAGACGATGGTGGATTTTTGGGTCCTTTAGGTTGTCAACCTATACCATTCAGTAAATCGGGCAATCCCATCATGTCCACAGTAGCATTTTTAGCTTCCGTTGTAGATCCACGCGTAGCTGCAGCAGCGGCTAAAGCAGCTATGGAAGAATTTGCTGCAATTAAAGATGAAGTGCCAGCAGCAATCATGGAAAGTCATTTGAAGAACATAGAAAAAGCTACGTCATCTGGAAAATTCAATCCATCTTACGGATTGGTTAGTAGCGGTATTGCCGGAACGACTGCTGACAAAGAAGATGAAGATCCTAATGCAGCAACAGTAGGTACCGTACCTCACGGATCGACTGATGAAGAAATGAAGGACATATCTAAGAAAGACGGTAAAAAACAACTAGAACAATTAGTACCCCTTTTAATTTGTTTATAAATCTTTCTAATTTACTTTTTCCTGGCTATTTGAAACCTTTTTATTCTTATTTATTTTTTTTTGTTTTGCTAAATTATTGCTTTTTCTTTAAATATCCTGCATGCAGATAAAGATCTTACCAAATCCCCCTCCAAATCCAAAGACGAATCTAAAGACAAAGATGACAAAGAAAAGACAGAAAAAGAAACCGATAATAAAAAAGATGAAAGTAATATTAAAACTCCACTAGACGCAAATATTCTTTAATTAAAGAATGCATTGACTGTTCTTATATTTCTTTTTATTTTTAGATGCTAGTGTAATGGATGTCAAGGATATCAAAACCGAGGAATCGAGTGGAGATGGAGCTGAAGGTGTCTCAAAAGAAATTGATGCATCTAAACAAGTATTCAATGAGGCAAATGTTCAAACTGCTGCTGCTGCCGCCCTAGCCTCAGCTGCGGTTAAAGCCAAACACTTGGCTGCTTTAGAAGAACGAAAAATTAAGTCATTGGTTGCCCTCCTGGTGGAGACCCAAATGAAAAAGCTTGAAATAAAATTGCGTCACTTCGAGGAATTAGAAACTACAATGGAACGTGAGCGAGAGGGTTTAGAATATCAAAGACAACAACTTATAACGGAACGCCAACAATTCCATCTGGAACAATTGAAAGCAGCTGAATTTAGAGCCAGGCAACAGGCTCACCATCGTCTCCAGCAGGAACAACAATGGCAAGGTGGCGCAACAGGTACCGGAACTGCCGCGGGTTCAGCAGCAACAGCTGCAAGTGGCGCCGCCCCCGGTTCAGCAGTGACTCAAAGTAGTACCTTACCTGGGGCACCAACAGTTGGACCACAAATAGGTCCAAGTGCTACCATGCCGGGAGCCCCTACTGCCGCTCCATCAACACATGTTGGGACACCAGGTCCTAACTCTACAACTGGTGCAATAGCTGGTGGCCCTCCTGCTGGACAAACCACCACACCAATGGGTAAGTACAATTAAATTATATAAAAATATTATAATATGTTTGAGAACATTAAACCTTAGATACTACACCAGCTGCCGGTGCTCCTCAACCTGTATTAGCATCAGAAGCACCTACTGCAACACCAGGTTCAGGGCCATCCATACCAACTTCAAATCCCTCAGTTCCAATACCCACAAATGTATCTGGCCCTCCTCAGTCTACACCCAACATTCCATTGGCACCGGGAGGTCCAACGGGTGCTCCCACATCATCTTAAATATGAAGTAACAACACTTCTTCGACATTTTTTCTAAAAAAAGTAGGTTTAGTATTTAAATTTAGTTTTATAGATGTTCTTAAGAATTGTATAAATTCGTCGTTTATTCTTTTTCAACTTCCTAATGAACTTCGTCAATCTTTTGCTTATCATATGGAAATTTGTTTGCAGATTTATAAAATGTTCGAAATAGGCCCATATCCATGTATATTTCACATTTATCTCTATATGCGGATAAAACGTATTTACAATGATGAATATTCGAATAACAATTGATAAATATCTTATTATAAATAAACGTATTCGATTAGTTGTACGTAAGTAGATAATGTTCGATAATTCAGTTGCTGTTAAGACCAAAATGAAAATTATAATACCGATAAATGTGGAGTAAATTGAAATGAAAAGAAAAAATACTTTGAAAGTTACCGTCATTGTAACTTTAAATATCGATTTCGAAAAGACGACTTTAAAAAATATATTTTCTAAGAAATTCTATTTAAACATTGCTTGATCGAAATATATAACACCCATTTAATGGATCGATGCCCACCAAAAATCCGAATATAGTGAATTTGTGCTTATAAATTGTGTGCTAGTAAAATCGCAAAATTTCAACATTGGTCGTTGCTACACTATTTTCATAAATGTGGCAACATTAGCAAACTTATTAAAGCTTTTACCTAGTGTTGGCAAAAGAGGCATATTAGTACAAATAAACGTTACAAATAAATTCGAAAGATTTTTATTTTATTAAATTTTACAGAAATAATCTACTAAAAATAAACAATATAGAGCAGTTGTATGAAATTAAACTTTAAATTATATTAAAGATCAATGTAAATTATTTTACAATTTCAATAATTCATTTTTTCGTGTTAACATTTTCGGTACTATTGGTACAAATAAAACGTCCATCAATGATTTTAAATAAACGAAAGAGGAAAAAGCCGGGAAGTGTTTTTGCGATCAAATAAAAATCTTCGTTTTCAGTTGATTAGTAAATTTCCACACGATTGGTAAAGATGTCGGCTACTGAGGGACAAGTGAGTTGCGTTTGCTTTTTTTTTTTTGTCAAATATTCTATCAGCGTCTTTGGGATTCTTCATGTATCTATGGAATTTTCTAGGTTATTAAATGCAAAGCTGCGGTTGCTTGGGAGGCAAAGAAACCTTTGTCCATCGAAGAGATTGAAGTAGCCCCACCCAAGGCACATGAAGTACGCATCAAAATTACTGCCACTGGTGTCTGTCACACAGATGCCTACACCTTAGGTGGTTTCGATCCTGAAGGTATATTCCCAGTTATTTTGGGCCATGAGGGCGCCGGCATTGTCGAAAGTGTTGGAGAAGGTGTTACTAAATTCAAGCCCGGTGATCATGTTATCCCCACCTACGTGCCCCAGTGTGACGAATGTAAATTCTGCAAAAGTCCCAAAACTAACTTGTGCCAAAAAATTCGCTGTACCCAAGGTCAAGGTGTAATGCCTGACGGAACTTCAAGATTTACCTGCAAAGGTCAGAAATTATATCATTTCATGGGTACCTCAACATTTTCGGAATACACAGTTGTAGCTGATATCTCCTTGAGCAAGGTAGGATAAAAATGGTAATTGTTTACTAAAAGAACAAATTTCAAAGTGGAATAAATATTTTTAGATTGATGAGAAAGCACCTTTGGACAAAGTTTGTTTGTTGGGTTGTGGTATACCAACAGGTTATGGTGCAGCTCTCAACACTGCTAAGGTAATGACAATATTTCTTTTGATTTAAAAGTCAGCAAAATAATTAAACTAATTTTTAGGTTGAACCTGGCAGTACTTGTGCTGTTTGGGGTTTGGGCGCTGTTGGTTTAGCCACTGCCATGGGATGCAAAAAGGCCGGCGCTTCCAAAATCTACGGCATAGATATTAATCCCGATAAATTCGAGTTAGGCAAAAAGTTTGGTTTCACTGACTTTATCAACCCCAAAGATGTAGAGGATAAGGGTCCCATTCAAAACTACCTCATCGATTTGATGGATGGTGGCTTTGACTACACATTCGAGTGCATTGGCAATGTCAATACTATGCGTGCAGCTTTAGAATCGACCCACAAGGGTTGGGGTACTTCAGTTATCATTGGTGTTGCTGCTGCTGGTCAGGAAATCAGCACCAGACCATTCCAACTTGTTGTAGGTCGTGTATGGAAGGGAACCGCTTTTGGCGGGTGGAAGAGTGCTCGTGATGTGCCAAAACTAGTTGATGAATATATGAAAAAGGAATTATTGGTTGATGAGTTCATAACACATACTATGGCTTTAGATAAAATTAATGAGGCTTTCGATTTAATGCACGAAGGTAAAAGCATTCGTAGTGTTGTGTATTTTAATTAAAAAAAACTTTATTGATGAATAAACACTTAAGATTCTGGTAAACATTTTTTGATTATTTAATACTCATATACACGTACACGACACACATATTAAATTTTTTAGCTATTCAGCGTTTTAACAATAAAAAAATTAATACAAAAACAACTACCGGCTTATCTGTTTCTTGTTTAGATAGTGTTTTTTGCTCACATACATATGTATGTATGTAATATACATACAGTGTCTCACATAAGTATTCGAATTTAGGTGTACTTTTAAAGGAAACATAATTTAATAATATTTATTGTGTGTAAAATTAATAATTAAATTTGATATATTGTCTAGAGAGTCTTAAGGTTTAATATCACACTCCTTAAAATTTGGATCATTTACATTTACTTAAATAAATTTAACTTTTTTTAAAAAAGTCCATAAAATTACTTCACAAAAGTATACGAATTTTTCCTGTATTTCATATTTGACCATATTTTACGAAACACAAACATTAGAATCGAATGGTCTTTTTGCTTAAAATTGTTTCAAGAGGTTACTATCAATCGAAAGGATATATTTTTGCCCCATTTGGCCCACAATTTTGGGGCATTTGTACCATCTTTTCATATAATATCATTAAAATGACGATTTTTGACCATATTTGCCATTTTTTTTTTCTCCTTTTCCAGATATAAACCCAAAATTTAATATTGGGATTTAATAGATTCCTTGAGGTAGGTATCTAAAAATAATAATTTTTGTTATAAGGACCTGTATTTAAACATTCCAAGATATATTTTTGGTATCGTTTTTCTGTTTCTAATTGAATTATCTGGATCTTAAGAGCCTTTTCGTATCACTAGGATCGATATTTTCCGACAAAGTTGGCTAGTATATATTATTGTAGATATTAGCACTAATATATTTTAAATTTTCAAAGCATCGTAGTGGTATACAACTCCAAAACATGCCTTAACAAAACGTCATCCTATACAGTAGATTTCAGTTTTTACTACTCATAACATTCACGATTATGTTGCCCATTACAACAACGCTGTATGTCCAAAATTTTTGGTTTATTTTGATCATAGTAGATAATATTTAAACAGATATCAATATTTTTGAGTTAGACCATAATGATATGGCGACATTCAGCCTAGAGGCCATTGGTTATAAAAAGAATGATTCCACTATATTGTATGGCGTTTCTTCGAGGCATGCTTTGGAATTGTACACTTCCACAATATATTGAAGACTTTAAATGTATAACAGCCTAGAGGCCATTGGTTATAAAAAGAATGATTCCACTATATTGTATGGCGTTTCTTCGAGGCATGCTTTGGAATTGTACACTTCCACAATATATTGAAGACTTTAAATGTATAACAGCTGATATCTAAAACAATATATAGAAGACAAGTTTCCCCGAAAATTTTTGACCCTGGTATTATAAAAATGGACTTGAGTTCCAATAAATTGAATTAGCGATAGAAGAATGATTCCAATAATATATATTGGAACGTTTAAATACAGATTCTTGTAACAAAAAATATTGTTTTTAGATACCCCAAGGGGTATATTAAATCCCAATAACAAATTTTGGTTTTATCTCTGGGAAAAAGGAGAAAAAATACAAATATTGTCAAAAATCGCCATTTTAATGATATTACATGAAAAGATGGCACAAATGCCCCAAAATTGTGGACCAAATGGGCCAAAAATATATCCATTCGGTTGATAGTTACCCCTTAAAACAATTTTTAGCAAAAAAACATTCGATTCTAATTTTTGTGTTTCGTATAATATAGTCAAATATGAAATACAGGAAAAATTCGTATACTTTTGTGAGGTAATTTTATGGACTTTTTTTAAATAAAGCTAAATTAATTTAAGTAAATGTGAATTTTTAAAGTTTTAAAAAGTGTGATATCAAAGCTAAGGACTGTCTAGACAATTTAACAAATTAAGTTATGAATTTTGCATTCAAAATATATTATTAAATTTGGTTTCTTTTCATATTATACCTAAATTCGAATACTTATGAGAGACACTGTACATATATTGATTATTAATAATAAGGCATTATTATATGGGATCTTTAAAGTGGATTTCCTTCGAAGGAGTGTTTTATTTGGTTCAGAAGTAACTAAAACTGACTGAAGTAGGTTTGAAGCTTTTGAGCTTTGGGAATAGATTCGAGTTTTCTTATCCGATGATCTGAAATAAGATTAAACAAGTACATATAGTTGTAGGGCCAGCCTAATGTATATTTCTACATAATGTTTGTATGTATATGCAGAATGATTTGGCAAAAATGGACACATGTACCATAAATATGTAAGTGTGTACGATCGTTAAACATGCGTACATATGTACGCGCGTAAAAATGTTTTTATTTACTTTTGTAATGACAAAAGTTAGAATTTCTTTAATAATCTGTATTCTTTGAAGTTAATATTTTCTGGGGCTACATACATACATACATATTTATATGTTAATTTATAAATCTAAATAAACATTTTTGGGACAAAAAAATTGCAATACACCTTTTAAGTTTATAAAAACCTTTATGAATGAATTAATAAAAAATATCTATGCGATTAAATAAAAATTGATATTTTTTGTTCTTTAACTTTTCGATTAGTTTGTTTGATAGTTTAAGCGAACAATAAAGGTAGTTTAATTTTGGGAAAAAATTAAAAGTGGGAACAACTAATGGTAGCTCGTTTTAGCCAATCTAAGATAACACAAATTATTTTATATAAACTCAAATGTACCTAAATACATATTCAATAAAATGACTAAGTACGGCTATTATCAAATTTTAATCATAAGTACTTTTTAATGATTAGAAATTGCCGTATATTATACATTTGACTCAAAAATCGAACCATTTGATATCAATTTCGATCCAATAGTTTTTTATTTTCTTACAAAACTGAGTACTAAACAAATAAAGTTTTATTTAGGAAAATTAATTAAATTGATCTTTAAAAAAAGCAAAAATATTTTTTATTAAATGCTTATACTCGTATATTTCTATAAAACAATTTCTTACAATACTATAAACATATGTATAAAAAACATAAAATTTAATTTGTTTCAGCCTTTTGTTATAAATAAAAGGTTTTGTGCTTTTAGCTTTAACTTAACTTTAAAAACTAGCCTTTTCTGACTTTCTCTCTCTAACAGCAGTTTCGCCCTTTGGGGTGGCACTTATATCATCGATTTCATCGGTAACATTAGATTTCTCATCATCAAGAAAACTAAGTTCATCATCGTCTTGTAAACTTGTATAACTTTTTGAGGGCATAAGAACTCGGCTGGCCGAGCGTGTTAATGTGCTGGTAAAACTGTTGTATTTCTTCTGAAGATTACGTAGCCAGGTGGCATCAGACCAGTGATACCAACTCAGTAAAAATACAACTAATAAGAAAAATAGATTTGTGCTAACGGCTAAAAGAAAAAAATATACACAAGTTATTTACTGTTATTGTGAATATTATATAATTAAAAACTTACCAACTATGGCCGATATAACAGGATAGTTGTACATGACATAACGTAGTCCAGTAAATTCCGCCACAATGTGCAAAGACACGGTATAATATTGGATTTTCTGTGATTGTATCTCAACATAAACATCAGTTATGGGATGATGTTTTTGTTCCAAGTAACGACTGAATATTTCAACTGGAACCTGTTGGAACTCTTCCTTAACACCTAATACGAACAGAGGACTAAGGGCCCAAGTGGATATGGTGCGTATCAAGGGAGAACGATAACGCATCATGGCCGAGCGACAAGAATGACCTCTTAACATCGATTCGTGGTCACGCATTTCACCACAAACCATAAACATGCCAAGATCCAGATTTTGGGGTGACTCTGGCATATCAATTTGTACAATAACGCGGTAAGCTTGACCCACCATTAAAAGCTGTTGTTTCTTAGTTAATGAAACATGAGCATGGGGGAACGTACAAGGAGCACTAGTATCGAGGCAAGTTCTACAAATATATTGTATTTTAGTTAAACAAATAACACTGAGAAATTACACTTTCAGCAGATACTCACTTGAATTGCATGTGTACGGGACGTGTATGAGAAATGGCCGGCATATAGAAATAGTAAAATGCCGCATACATAAAGACAGCCGCCCAAATTATTAATACAGCAGCAAAGGCCACAAGACCCAAACGCAAGATTAATTCTCGCAAAGTATCAACTTTTTCATCTGTTTTTGCCTTCAAACGATCGTATACATTTACACTCAAATTATAGGCTGGCCGTATAAAAAAACGGCGCCCAAGACCCAAAGGATCCAGACAAAATACTATAAAACGGAAAAGAATATTCATGTTGCACTCAGGTCGCAAACACCAGTAATCGAACGAGGTAGAAACAATACTGCAGTTGCGCTACGCATTTGCAATTCGATTAAGTCTGTTCAGAAGTTCTTATCATCACTTTTACTAGTTTCTAGTTCTTATCGATAATTGCACGTTGTTCTTGTAGTTGAAGGTGCAAACGGAATTCCTCGTCTCTGTGTATATAGACCACAAAATTGGCTAGGAACTAATTTTTGTTTAGTGACCCTTGAACATTAGATCATCGGCTTTGCATTATGTATTTGTACAACAAAACATATGAAAACATTAGTAACTAACAAAAACTTACCATTAGATAAAGCTTTTCAAATCGAATGGCAATTTGTTTATCAACAAACTTTTGATAAGATTTGAAAATGAGAGTTGCCACTCGCAATTTATTTTTCCCACCAAAAATTTAAATGTTTAAACTTAGAGATGAGACTCCATTGAACTTTTTATTGAAAGTTGAGTTTAGAAAGCTTTTATTTACTCATTACAATAACAAAATGCAATTATTATACTCTCACCAATTAGTTTTTTGACAAGATCACCGTCAACAAATAAATTTTGTCAGCAAGTCGCTTGTCGCAAGCAGTCGTAATTGCAATTAGTTTGTAATAGTTTTTATAATTATTTCTTATTGGCAACGCTACATTTGTTGACAACACACATTTAAAGATGCCAGACTTTAAACAATTTTTCTTTTTGTAAATTTGACAGTACCAAGGAAAACAAAAAGAAAATAAAAAATATATCAAACTGGAGAAAATTTTGTCAAATTTATTATAAAAAAATAGAAATTTAATTAAAAATTTGCTTTCAAAAGCAAAACAAACTAGTATATTTGCAAATAAAGTGTCTATGAATTGTTTATAAACAGCAAAATATCAAATAATGGCCGCTTTAAAGTGAAAAACTGAATTTTATAATTTGTGAAAAAAAGGAAGGCGTAACAAAGCAAATATCTAGTCACCAGGAGAGTTAGTCAGAAAGATAATTCTCAAGAAAAGCATACAAAAATCCAATAAGAATTTTTCCCTAATTTAAGTTTAATTACTAAAATCTACTTACCATCACTTTAAGCAGAATCTTACCCATGAGCAACTATAGACATCACGGAGGTGGTGGTGGGTATTGTGGTATAGAAGTACGCGACATGCATCCAAGAATTTCTAATAATTTCACTTACGTTAGCTCATGTGTCAAATACATGATCTTTATGTTAAATTTTATATTTTGGCTTTTTGGTGGCCTCTTATTGGCCATTGGCCTGTACGCTTTTATGGATAAGTGGGAGTCCACCGGTTGGGTACGCTTGGAGAGTTTTTATGATGTTATCCTAAATATTTCCTTGGTCATGATGATTGCTGGTGTTGTGATATTTGTAGTCAGTTTTGCTGGATGTTTAGGTGCTTTACGTGAGAATACTTGTTTACTTAAATTCTATTCTATGTGTTTGTTGCTCTTCTTCCTAATGGAGATGGCTATTGCTATAATGGGCTTTGTATTTCCACAAAATATGAATACCTTTTTGGAGGATACGTTCACTGATAAAATTATACACTCGTATCGTGACGATCCGGATTTGCAAAATTTTATTGATTTCGCTCAGCAGGAATTTAAATGCTGTGGTCTAAGCAATGTTGGTTATCAAGATTGGAGTAAGTAAAATTGTAAATAATATTAAGAGAAAAGTTATGACTACATGATTTTTTTATAGATAATAATAATAACCTACCATATAGGCCATAATCGGCTATAAATTATATATTTTTAATTGTTTCAATATATTTTTTATTTTAGGCAAAAATGAATACTTCAACTGTTCTTCACCATCGGTTGAGAAATGTGGTGTTCCCTACAGCTGTTGCATCAATGCTACCGACATTAGTTCTGGTCTTGTCAACATAATGTGCGGCTATGGCGTACAAGAACACTCGGTTGCTGCCGCTAGTAAACGTATCTGGACAAGTGGTTGTATTGAAATTGTTCGTGTTTGGGCTGAACGAAATCTGTATGTTATTGCTGGTGTGGCATTAGGTATAGCTTTGATACAATTATTTGTTATTTACTTGGCCAAAACATTGGAGGGACAAATAGATTTGCAAAAATCACGTTGGTCTGCGTGAAATCAATAGTAGATGTTGAAGTGATGTGATGATGTTAACCGTAATATTTCTATGCATATTTTTTCTCTCTACAAATATTTACGATTCGATAGATTACAGTATGCATTTTATACTGCCTTGCTCAATAATAGTTCACGTAAAAAGAGTGCTAAATATGAGAGTGCTCATCAGTTAATAGGTTAAATTTTAGTTTCTTTTTTTCTTAATTTTTTCCTAAAAGACAACTGAAATTATCTTTAGGAATATTTTATTTTTCAATAAGTTTACATACTTTAGTTTTATCCTTTTATTATTATAAACATACTAACAAAACTACAACTATTTAAGATCCAAGGTCTATACAATTCTTCAAGATCTTCCCTCATTTTTTACACAATTTAAATTAAAAAAGAATACTTTAAAGGAAATATAAATTTTCTCACATTACTAGTGGAAAACATTAACAAAAACGTGCAAACAAAATTTTATTACAAATTGCCAAAGAAAAGTGCATTTTTTCTCTAATTCTACAATAAAAACTACACAAATTCTTATTTTTATTATTCTATTGAGAAAAAATTATATATTTTGTTTGTTTTATAAGCGCAATAGTAAAATAAGTAATAATAACGTTTTTTCAAACCAAAACAAAAAACAAATAATTTTTTTACGCGCTGTAATAAATACAAAATATTTTTTTATGGAATAATTAAAATCTCAATCTAAAACATTGCCATTTTTTATAATTGTAAAACTCTGCGTATTTTATTGCCTCAGTTTATTTTGATAACTCTTAAAGTTCTTATTAGAGCCCTGCATGAGTGACTTAAATAATAAATTAAAACATTTGATTTTTTTTCAAACACTGTGTTTGACTCACTCATTGTTTTATGAATGAAATGAATAGTATATTTGAAAATAAGGAATGTTAGTCAATACTCAATTCAAACGAAACAAGTAATGAGAGTGTTTGTGTGATTCAATTCAAGTAGTATACAGTGAGTGAATCGAGTGAAAGCAAAACAATTTTTAAGTTCGACAAATTAACAGATTTTTTGAACTTAATTTCGAATAGTCGAAGATAATATAGTAGCGTCATCAACTGTACTTAACACTGCCAAATTTCAGCCAATTTGGTCCACGGAAACTGGTTTTATCAGCTTTAAATTTTTTTCGAACATGAGTTCGAATTTTCGAAAATTTTTTTTTTAGTTTTTTGGACTCAAAGAATAATTTAAAAGCATAAAAAATTTTTCGAACATAACTTCGAATTTTCGAACTTAATTTCGAATATTCGAACATAATATTATCTTGTCATCAATTGTACTCAAGACTACCAAATTTCAGCGAATTCGGGCCACAGGAACTAGTTTTAACAGCATTCAAAATTTTCACCATTTATTCAAGAAAAAGTTTGAATCGATTCATTCGATTCAAACAATCTATTTTGTATTGTTTTAACATAAACAAATTGTTTACTCGCTCGATTTGAATGTAGTTGCACATTCACTTGATAGTACTCACAACGTTTGAGTATAACAAAACTTTGTAAATACTATTCTAAACAAACAATGAGTTGAGTGCAAAGCAATGAGTCACTCATTGTGTGTAGCAAATAGAGTTACTCATGCAGGGCTCTAGTTCTTATACTCACTAGAAACTTTTGTTTGACAAAAGTATTGGCCAATTTTCTGTTATAAACCCCCAAATAAAATTAAGAAATATTCGGTAAAATGTTAATTTTCTAATAATTATCTTAAAAAAATTTTAAGAGTTATTATAATGTTTATTTAACAAGAAAAAAATACAACTCAAAATATAATCTCATAAATACTCAAATATATTCATATGTCTGCATCTTAAAGTAAAATAATAAATAAAGAAAATTCATTTTAAATAGTGTTTCAGAAAAGAATTTTAATTCCAAATAATGTATGAAACCCAATATGATGACTACCAAACGAAACATTTGATGTAAACACTGCTGTTCTTGAAATTTTTGAAAAACTACTTAATAGATCTATACAATTTGCTATTCCTTTCATCATTCTAATTCTCTTTAACATTTAAATAACCAGGCATTCCATTTTACAAAAAAAAAAAAAAAAAAAAATCAAACCGGTTTAATGTCACTTCCTCTTCAGCAGTGTTTGTATTTAAAGTTAAGTTATTTTTGTAATTGTCATTATCTCGAGTATTTTTAAAATTAGTGATTAGTATTGGAAAAAAATATATATGTATTGAAATAGTATATTTAAAAATATAAGAATCTATAAAAGAGAATTTTAGGTATAAACGTTTATTATATGTAGTTTATATGTAATTCAAATAAAAATTAATTAAATATTCATTATCTTGTTGGTTTTACTTTCTCGCCCATTCTATTTTATTAAATAATTATTACTCCGTATTTCGATTTAATAGAAAAACTTTCCAAAATACAATATATTTATACAAACATTTTGATCTACTAGTTGAAACAGAGTAACGTTTCAGTATGTAGCAAATATAACTTTATTGATAGATTACTTTAACCTTTCCACATATTTATTTAAATCTACTTTTTCAAAATTATCATTCAAATCTAACTGAAATTGTTTAAGAATTTCTTTTCTTAAATCATTCAGTTTTTTAGCGAAAGTTTTCTTATTTTTCTCCACTTCGGAATAAATTAATGTACTTATACGTTTTCTCATCAGTAAATCCAATTCATGGACCACTGATTGTGGGGTCTGCGTTTTGGGAACTGATAATTGTAAAGGCTGTACAGGCACATCAAGAAACTGTGTAACATAAGCTACAATATCCTGACTAATATTATTTCTATCAAAATTTCTAAGAATAAATGTATTCTCTTCCCATTTGTATACAGAGGCATTAGGAACTTCCAAACGTTTAGACATTTCAACTATAACATTATTGGGAACTTTACCTATTCCACTACGTAAACTATTACGTTCCAAAGCTAAATCTAGACTAGTTTCCAAATATATTTGACAAAAACCTATATTTTGTTCACGGGCTAATTGATATAATTTATAACGCATGCTGCGATAGTAATGATTATCATCACATAGTATAACAACATCTTTATGTTGATGATTCCTATAAAAATCGCTTAGAGTAATCAATTCCGTGGTTAAGTTATGGGAGTTTTTAAAATTGTTTATAATTGTTGATAAGGTCTGTAAAAGTTGTTCACGTTGTTCTTTGTATTGTGTGGGATTTTCCAGATTAAAGTTAACATAACAATCATAGCATAAATGTAGAACATTAAATGGCAATGATTCCATTTCCGTTAGATGATGACAAAGTGTGGTCTTACCAACAGCTGGTAGTCCTATCAAAGCTACTAAACAAATACGATTCATATTTGTGGATAAAACTGTAGACAAAAATAACAATTTAGTATTTAATTAAAAGTTACAACTAAGTAGATATATAAGAAATAACAATAAACTAGGCCGGTAAATTGGAAGTGGTGGCCGAGGATGAAAAAGCCGTTGATGCCGCTGTGGTATTTGGACTACTTTGCTCTTGTTGTTGCTGCTGCTGCTGTTGCTGTTCTAATTCTTGCATACGTTTAGTATTTATACTCGTTTGAACTTCAACATAAACTTTCATCATTGACTGATTAAATTGCGCAAATTTATTGACACACCGATTGACACATATATTCTGGAATAAATATTTGAAAGATTGTTTTTAATTTTATAATAATAACTTTTACTGAAGTTTACCTCATGCTCTGCTAAATCACGTTCATTAAAAGTGTCTATACAACGGGTAAAACATAATTCGGTCACTTTATTGTATAATGTTAGAAAATCTTTTAGCTATTTTATTAAAGAAATAATAAATAATATTAAAACTTTTTTACAACCATATATTTAATGATATTTACATTTCTTAAATTAGGATCCATTTGTTATATTTTTATAGAATATTATTGAATAAAATTTAAAAATATTAGAAACTTTAATGTTTTTTCTACTAATAAGACTAGATTTTTTGTAATAAAAAACAGCTGTACAAAAATATTGCCAGATTATATTAAAATTCTTACAGTGATTTATCCGCTACACTATTTTGTCGGGAAATGCATTAGGGGTTTCTAGAGTTCTATAGTTAAAACAAAAAGTCGAAGTTGTATTCCAATTGTATGGCATCTTGCAAACAGCTGTAATTATTTTTAAACTTATGGGCAGCTCTTACATTTATTATACTAGTGTTGTAAAATATGACTACTTTTAATTAATCCATATTAATATTTAGGTTACTTCTTATTAATTACTTTTGATTTAATAAATTATATACTATTTTTGTTGAAAAAAATGTTTGTTAAAGTTTGTTTTTTATATTTAAAGTATGTTTTAAGGTTTACGATAATAAAATCTTCTAAAATAAATTCCAATTGGCATTAGGTACCTAGAAAATATTTAGTATTAAGTAACCAAATACTCTTCACTTGCACAACTCTATTTGATATTTTACCTTTTCTAATTTCCCATTTAAACACACCTTGCAAACAGTTTTCACTTAACATTTTTCTACTTTAGACATTCAAGTGCAAATGTGAAAAACTTTTTAAAGCTGAAAGAAAAACTGTGCGGAAATTATAAATTATTATTAACGCAACGAAAATACTCTATTTTAAATATACACAACTAATAAGGCGATACAATAAATTAAAAAGCAATAATAAAACAAGTGAGTTTAAATAAACAATTGGGGAAAAATAATTAAGAAAAATGTATATTAATAAATGAAAAACAAATTGTGTGCTGGTGCAGCTGATATCAAGGACAACAATGATTGATACGCAATTTTTTTCTTAATAGAAAATATAAATTTAATGAGAAAATGTTTAAAAATAAACGTTTTAATGATTTATGGATTTATAACTTGAAGAATTGATTTACAGCGGAAGTATATATGTGTGTGTGTTTGTCTGTTTTTTGACATTTTGCTTTCTCTTTTGTACCCTTTTGATAGGCGAAATAGGTATTTGAAAAATTCATTATAAAATAGGATATGTTTAGAAGTCTTTAGAATTATGTATTAGATTTGGAAAAGCTCCAATATTTTTTGCTATGCCTAGTGATTGGTGGTTGGTCAATGGTGGCTAGAGCTGGTGTTTAGTTAAATGTTTGTCATTTGACTTTGTGCCACCCTGCTGCCCCTTGTTAATAAACTTTATAGACAAATTGTTAAATGTCATTTTCTGTTGCTGTTATTCCTTATTACGTTTTAGTTTTCCCTGCATCTGCATTTGGTTTAGTTGTGTTGTTTCATCATAATAGTGTAGAGACGCTGTCTATCACACAAATGATTAAATAATCATTATTACAAGGCAGTTTAATTGAATATTAATTTGTGTGGTTTTTATTTCGAAATATTCTCTATTAAAGCTCTATTTATTAACGTAATAACAATTGCAAATTAATTGTGATTTAAATTAAAATGCTTTCACTTTTCGGCCGTACACTACAGCGTAGTGTGGTGGTCATAAATTCTATTAAATTTCCTGTTGGCAATATCTTTAAATTTGTTCTAGACTCCTCTAAACCTCACCATCATTTGGTTAGAGCAGCTATTTTCGTTGACCCAATAATTTCAAAACAATATCGATATTTTTCGTCAGGTAAGTTTTCCATTATTACAATAATATAAATATGTATGTAGGTACTGTGTGTTTTTGTGTATGGTTTACTGGTTGGGCTGTTAATTGGCCCCAAAAGCTATTTATAGTTTTTGTTTGCTGTCTATTTATATTAGTTTTTGTTTATATTTTTTAATTGTTATTGCTCCACCCACTTAGTTTGTATAGTACCCTTACAGTGTTGCAAGTTTTTCTTTTAAAATTTAAATACATATTATGCATTTTCCTTCACACTTTTGCCGTGTAAGTCATTCGAATTGGAATTAAGTAGGTATATATGTACATATGTATATAGGTTGTCGAGGAAATGGAAATAATCTTGAGCTTGAAAACGTCTAGAAATTTAAGAACATAAGGTTATGTTGCAGAAAACTTCTCTAACCAAAAACTACCTCCAAAAATCGATTTTTCTAAAGCGATTAAGAAAATATAAATAGTTAAGTTCTACTATATGATGCCCGCCTATAATGTGTTGTTTAACAACATATATCTTTCTTTCGAAAGAAAAAGCTTTCGAAACACAATGTATTTAACATACAAATTTGAAATTTTTTTCTTTCGAATCGCGTTACAGAGTAACCCCTCAGAACTATCGGACGGCAGACATCGTTAAATCGGATTACTTTAGCTACTCATTATATATCCTTTTCATTACTTTTTGTGAAATAAGCTATGTCTTTATATGCCATTAATTACCAAGATAATTTAGTCTTTATTGGAATCAATTCGATTGCATTGAATGTTTTTGAATTACAAGCAAAATCTATTCTAATCTATTCTAAATTGAATAGAAGATTGAAAAATAGTTTAATTTAAAAAGAGATTTAAGGAAGTAGACATAAAATTATGTATTCTATTTTTTATTTTCCATTTGTTTAAACAATATCTGCTATATAAAGCATTTCCTCTGTATTCTATTATTAATTGATAAAATGCCAATTTGTATACATTAACTAAATAAAAAAAATAAATTAAATTAAAAACTGTTAACGAATTTGTTGTTATCTATAAATTGGGGTCACGCTTCGTTGCGTTTCGCATACCGTGTGAACGCAATTGATTATTGCTTTTTATTTCTAACTTTTAGTTAAGTTTTTTAATTATTTTTGGAAAATTTCAAAAGGCAATTGACTCTTGCTGAAATTGAAAAAGAAGATTTATATCAATTGTTTTTTGTTTTAGTTTTGCAAATGTATAAAGTAAATCAAATGAAAACTTTTTGATTTATTATTGAAAAAGGCACAATGAAGTAATTTTTCTTACAGTGTACAAAAACATGCCGTTTGTTCATGCATACATAGCCGACGGCGTACAATCGTACAGAAATAGTTCATATTTATTTAGTTTTATTTTTTTCAAAACTCATTTCGGTGTTATAATTTTTTTTCTTTACGCTATTTAGGCTTATCTTGGCGTCTACATTTCAGATTAAATACATAAATTAATATAATCTTATGAAGGTGGCCATGAAGTAGCAAATTTAATATAACAATACATACTTTATTTAATATTTTTGTTTTGATTATTTTATTATTATTTTTATTGTGTTTTTTGCAATGTACGAACGTTTGTAATTTAATAGTTTATTTTTACTTTAAAACTGTTTACGTTTTTATTTCTATATATTTAATCTCTGTTCGGTTTGAAATGTTTAACAATTGTTTTTGATTTTGTGGTGTTAAAATTGTTGTTTTTATTTTCTAGATTCTCCCAAAAATATGGAAAATAAAACAGAAAAAATGTCTGTTGACAAGGAGGAACTTAGAAAACGTTTAACACCTTTACAATATCAAGTTACACAAGAAGCTGCTACCGAAAGACCTTTTACAGGTGAGTTTTTTTTATAATTTTTTAAAAAAAGTGTTCAAATTATTAAAATTTTTAAAATTAAAAAAAATTTTAAATTAAATTTTTAAAAGAAAATTTTAATTATTAGTGAAAATTTTTGTTGAAAAATTAAACCTGTACTTTTGATGAAAAATTAAATAATTAGTGAATTTTACAACTCAATCTGATTTTATATTAATATTTCCCCTTTTTCCTTTCAAGGCTGTTACAATAAACACTATGAAAAGGGCGTTTATCAATGTATAGTTTGTCACCAGGATCTATTTAGTTCGGATACAAAATATGATTCTGGTTGTGGTTGGCCTGCTTTCAATGATGTCTTAGATAAAGGCAAAGTTACTTTACATCGTGATGCCAGTATACCAGGTATGTAATGGGGCACACAAATCCCCTAACACCCGAAAGAAATGTTTGTATATACTATACCTGTAGTATTCTTGAATTATTTTTATTATTTTTCTAAAAAAGGTTTGAAAATTTTAGTTTTATGTTTTTTTTTTGGCTTTTTTCTCAAATTAAAATCTATTCAATTTTGTTTTGCCATTAAACTTTTCATTTCAATTTATTTTTGATATCTTTAAGTAAAAAAAGAAAAAATAATAATTTGCAAAATGTTTTACTAGTTTTTAAAGTTTTTATTTTGTTTTATTTTCTATTACAATTTATGTAGTCATATTCTTTATTCTGCTTTATATTTATTGTTTTGTTTTAATGTTTAAAATTAAAAAACAGTTAAAAAAACTACAAATTTTAACAGTTTAAACTATATAAATATGTTAAATGTTTTTGTTTTTGTTAATGTTTCAAGAGTCTGTTGTGCCTTGTTGTTAAATAGTGAATGTTAATATTACTGTTCCTGTTTGTTTTCATTCTAAGTCATAAAACCAAAAAGACTCCTTCTACCTACTAGTGTAAATTAGACTGTTGTGTTACTAACTTTTAATTGTTAGAAAAGATTTTTGATATAAAACTTACTACAAATCTAATACTGAACATTTTTTCTTCTTTTACTTTTCAAATTTTCATAAAAAATTCTTATTTTTTTGGTTTTTGTTTCCAAAAAAAAAAAAATGTTTTTTTTTATTTTTTTTTTTTGGTTTGTTAAAATTTTTGAGTTTTTTTAATTTAATTTTGGAAAAAATATACAATTTTCTGTTTACGCTGTATAATTATATAAAATAGTAGTCATTTCAAAAATGCTAGGCATGGTACGCACCGAAGTGCGTTGTTCCAAATGCAGTGCTCATATGGGTCATGTATTTGATGATGGTCCGCCACCGAAATATCTACGTTATTGCATCAATTCTGCCTCAATTGACTTTGTACCGCTAACGCAACAAAATCCACAAATGCCAACAAAGTCAACAATCAACCAACAGGCTGGATCGAATACACAAACAAAACCAAACGCCTCCTCCGCCTCTGCCTCCTCCACTAGTACAATTCAACAAAATAAAAAATAAGTGAAAATACAATTTTCAATTTCAATATTAAAATGTATAATAATTATTATTATTATTATTACTATTATAATAACAACTATTATTGTAGTTTGAAGAAAAGAGATATTTTGAAAATAATTAAACAAATTATGCAATAAAATTTGCCATTTCAAAAAGCTTATTTCTTTAATATGCATTTTCAAAAACATTTTTGGTTTTTGTGTCTCATCAATTGTGTCTTAGGAATAATTCATATTCACATTCATTACCATTTTCATTTAATACAAAACGCTTTAATTTGGTGGTGTCATGCTCAGCATTCAATTGCGTTTCATTAATAAATATTTGTGTGTTTTATTTTGTTTTTAAAATTGTATAGTAATTAGATACATATCAAAGAATATAGACGTTTTGTTTTCTCTTTAAATTCATGTTGTTTGTTAAGTGTTTTTTCTTTAAGTTTAATTTGCATTTTAAAATTTTGCTTAAGCTCGATTTTTTTTGTTTGATTATAGAATTTACTGCAGTAACAAGATAAGCCACAAGAAATTAATTTTAATTGTTATTTTTGGACATTTAGGTAATAATATTTCATATATCTAATTTGTAAATTTAAAATTTTGTTCTAAATTTTGAGGTTGTTTTTCTTTCTTTTATTATTTTATGGCTTATTGAGTTATTGCAGTAAATACTTAATTATTTATGTTGTTTTTAATGAAATTTTTAATTAATATTTTAAGATTTTAAAGAAATTTTAATTCATTTTAACAATCGCTTGTTGTTAACAGATAGTTGGTTAAAGCAAAGATAATTAAAATTAATCACTAAAAAAGTTTGTAAATTTTGATCTATTTCTTTAAACATTGTAGCGGTTCCCAAAACTGTATTCCATTCTGCTATCTGTATAACAAAAAAAAAAAAAAAAAAAAAATCCATACAATTTGGAAAAATTTCTTTCCCAAGGTGGAAATCGAACTCGAGCCTTAAATAAATTATTAATTTAATACTAAAACATATAGTTTGACTAAAATTAAGAAAGTTATTATAAAAGAAGGCTTAGTTGTACCAGAAAAATGTTATATATTTGTAGCCATTTCTTTAAAATCTTAAAATAATTCTTAATAATCTTGTTACGGTTAATTTTTTTTTTAATTTTTAACATTTTCCCTAAAATCTTAAAAAAAAACTATTAACAAATTTCCCTTTTAAATAAATTACTACAAAAACTTAAACATATAAATATAAATATAATTTTAGTTATTTAGTAAATTAGTATATAAAACCAAGAAATGATAAATGACAATATAAATAATGAATTATTCTTTTTTTTTTTGTATATTTTCTATTTCTTTTTTCTTGCTTTTTATATAAATGTGCCTGTTTTTTGGGGGTTTAACACAAAAACAACATTAAAATAAATCTAAAAAAAAAACAAAAATTAAACATACATAAACAACATCTATCTGCAACAATTACAAATTAAACCAAATAATTTCGATGAACAAAACCTAAAACGTCATCATTGCATTTTTTCATATATTTTCTACTCGGCTTTGAAAAAACAAACTAATTTTTTAAATAAATGGCTTTAAAAAAATGCTTAAATTAAAAACAAAAAACCTATGTACTTGTAAAATAATAATATTTCAATTTATTATTAAAAATTAAATATATACAAATTGTTCATTACTTTAAATAATGTTTTAAAAACATCATTATTATCTTACGCCTTATAACAAATATTCATTTCATTAAAAATATTTCTCATTTTTAATCATTAATTTTTCATACACTTTTGGCTGCTTTTTTAATCTACTTTCATAATGTGTTTATCACTTCTTCTTCATGCTGTTCTGCAATTTGCTGAATTTTCTTAATTCATTATTTAATTTTCTAATTTTCATTTTGTGTTTAAATGTTTAATGTCTCTCATGTTCATCTCATGTACTTTTCTCTTAACATTTTGTTTTTGTCTTTCCTTTTTCTCTACTATTTTTTATGTCCACTTCTCTTCTTTCCTGCTTAACTTTTTTATTTTTATTATTATTTAATTCTTTTAATCATTTTGCAATTTGTACTTTTTCTTTTAATAATTTAAACAAAACTATTTAATTAAAAACAAATTAACATTAATAATAATTTTATAACAAAACAATAACTTTGTTAAAATATCATGCCTAAAAAAAAACAACAAAACACTTGTGCAAAACAATTTTGTCTAAAAACAAAATTAATTTAAATTTTAAAACTCTATCGCAAAACCTAAAATCCAACAAATAAAATAAAAAAAATGCAAATGCAAAAATTATTAACTAAAGGGGGTAATATTTTACTACTAATTAAACATCCAGAACGCATACGCACAGAGGTACGCTGCGCCAGATGTAATGCCCATATGGGTCACGTATTCGAAGATGGTCCCAAACCCACACGCAAACGTTATTGCATTAATTCGGCTGCCATTGAATTCATCTCAGCGGAGCAGTTAAATAAGGGAGTCGTCACAACGGCCAATGTTAATACCGCCACCCCCATTGCTCAACAATAACAGAGGGCTTAATTCTTGTTGTTTTTATAATTATTTTTTTTAATAAATCTTATACAAAAAAACCTATAAAAATATGTAATACTCAAATATGTTGTGTCCGGCATATTTGTGACCCTGAGGCCAATTATATTTATATAAAATCCTTTTTTATTTCTTTGTTTATTTTGTAATCTGTTTAAAAACTACTACCCTAGATAAAATATGCTTGAAAATGTCAATTTATATTCTTAGCAATAACAATAAAAAGTAAATTTATTATTTAAAATATTCTCAATTGTTATACTAAAAGTAAATTTGTGTAATAATAATATTTTTTTTTTCGAATTTGTGTTTTTAATTGTTCTTATTAATAATAATTTCAGTGTAAATAGCAAATAATAATAAAATAAAGAAAAAAATGGAAAGGAAAATAATGAAAATGTAACTGTAACGTTTGTTATTATTGTCTGTCATCTACACTTTCTTTAACTGTTTCTTAATTTGTTTAAAAAGTTCTTATTTAAAAAATTTCCAAAATGTATGTTTATATATTTAATATCCAAATAAACTTGTATTTTTATAAATTTAAACTTTTATCTATATATAAAATGTGTTTTATTTCTAATTCTCAGGAACACTTAAGTTCATAATAAAGAAAGGAATACGCATTAACTTTTCTTTAACTTTTCTTTAGCTTTAATGTTAAAAAAACGTTAAAACCATTTCGAAAACCCTGTCATTTTCGAAATTACATTCTTATTCAGTGCTTCAAATCACACAAAATTAATTTAAAATGCTAAATACTACAATTTAATTTAATAACACACCCTGTCATACAATTTCCGTTTTAAAATACGTACTGCCAAACAATCTACTGCCACACAGTGGTATAGGAAAAAAAAAAGAGGGAAATAATTCGGTAACTTCTAAACGGTTAATCCGATTTTAATGAAATTTGGTATGCACATAGAGGAGGTGTTGTCGAGTTTAGGTTTTGAATTTGGACCTTATATTTTGTCTATTTTTCAAAACTGTATATAATTTTTGAAAATTAAAAAATTCGCGGAATACTTTTTTTAAAAAAAATTAAAAAATGTTTTTTATTCAGTTTTTGCGAAGATACAAATTTTTCAAATTGCAATAAAAATTTTATTTATGAATATTTTTTGATGAAATTTTACAGTTAGGTAGATTTTTTTACTCAAAATCCAAAATTAAATAAAAATTTCGAATTTTCTTATTAGAAATCCCGGAATTCCCAAAAAAGTTTTAAAAAATCCCAAAAATGGGATTTTTTGGTTTTTTGCCTATTATATCCATACCAGGGGCGGGGTTATCGAAACCCGTTACAAAATGATTAAGAACATATTGGGTCATATAAAACAGGTCACTATAATTTGATATCGACTATGCGATTTGAGAATTTTTGCTCAAAATTTAATTTTCCATAAAAAATAGGGTTTTTTTGGATGGACCTGGTCCCCTCGGTATCAAAAATTTTTAGGTTTTGTTTCATTTATCGTATTTTATGTAAAGTCAGCATTCCAAAAAGTATAAATTCTATATACATCTTCTTAGAAACTTTTTGGATAACTTAAAAAGAAAAAGATACTTTTTTCCCAAAAAAATTACAAAAAATCGCCTTTTTTTAATTTTTTAAATTAAAATGCCTATAACTTTGGACTCAGTCATGATTTTTACATAATTCTTTCACTGCTTGATATATAAACTTGTTGTTAAGCGAATAAAACAAAATGGCGAAAATCGGGAATATTTGGACCTGCTATTATCAAAAAAAACTAAAGTAAGGACGGTAAAAATTTTAAAATTTTAATTTTCAAATGCGAATATCTCCTAAACTATAAGAGATAATTTACTGCTATGACAACATTTTTTATAGTGCTCGATGAGGAGATTCTATATACGAAATTTGCACACCAAATTTCATTAAAATCGGATTAACCGTTTAGAAGTTACCGAATTATTTCCCTCTTTTTTTTTTCCTATACCACTGTGTGCCACAAAACAAAGAATAAATCTCTTCAAAATATTTCCAAATATGTACAATCAAAATATTCTTATCCTTTACCTAAACGATAGGGTGATCGATTATTCGACATTTTCCAAAAACCGGTTTTCGAATAGTTCGAATAGTTGACATTTAAAAAAAACCGGTTTATATTTTTCAAATTCAGAAAAAACCGGTTAACCGGTTTTTCATTATAAATAAAAAAACATATTTTAATTTGAAAAACTTAATGTTTATGTTTAAATTTGATTAATAAAACATGGCCCGAAATGATTTTTAACAGTTTAAAAGATTATAACTTTAGATCTAGTCGTCTGATTTACATTAGGGGCTTTTTTTAAACACTGGATTTATTTTGGATTTATTTTATTTCAAGAAAAAAACTATCTTTGGAAGCTGGAATTTAGTTTCGGACATCATTATCTGAAAATACACTCTGTAAGCTAATATAAGGTCAAAGAAAAATTAATTTTAGTGCAAACATGGCGGTTCTGCAGCTAAAAAAAGTAAATCTAATTTGGATTTCTTAAATCCAAAAAAATAGTTAGATTTAGCTAATTTCAATATGGCAATGCTTTGTATTCATAGAACAAAACCAAAATAATTTTAAAATAAACTAATTTGTTTTATTTTGCTATTCACCAATAGATGGCAAATATTTTTTAAAATGTGTAAAAATAGGAAAATAAACAAAATTCCTGTAACTAAAATATTGCACACATGATATTTTAGTGCAAATACCAATTTTTGCAAAAAATTGTTACAAATTTTATGGAAAATTTATGATTTTAATATTAAGTTTTGAAATAACTCCATCTGTTGGTCGCTGCTGACATTATGATTTGAAATTTGTTTAGTCTCGATTTAAACCTTTTGCCTTATCCACCTGGCGTACAGTACCAGAACTAAAATTTAGATTTAATAAATCCAATTGTTTAAAAAATGCTGCTATTATTTCTTTAATATAAAAAAATTAGGAAAAAAGTGGGACACTTCTGTTAAACATAAGCTAATCATAGCTTATTTTAAAAGCCCTGTTTAGGAAATTTGCATAGGCATTCCAAACTTCCATAAAATTTCAGCCGTAAATTAATTATTGTAATTGGAATATAATCTTAAGATTGATAAAATTTTATCAAATAGTTATCAATTTTACAAATAAATTTTTTTTAATTAATTAGGAAAATCAAAAAAGTTTAACTAAAGGAGCTTTAGAAAAATATACGCTAGCTCCTCGACTCGAATATTTTTAAAATTTAGGCGGGCTGTATTATTATTTACTTAAAAATTTCATTTAAATAATCTTTGAATACAAAGCAAATAAAAGTATTCGAAACCGGTTTTTAAAAAGTGAAAAAACCGGGTTATTCGATATTCGAAAAATCAACATTAAGAAAAAACCGACACTGGTAAAGCAGAAAAAACCGGTTTTAAAACCGGTTGAAAAATCGAGTCGATCACCCTACTAAACGATAATTATTCAAAAATTATAAAATTTTAACGGTTTTACTTCTAACTACAACCCTGCTCTACAACATAAACTAAAATACAACACTTCACAAAACATACTACTTTATGCAAGCATTCAAGTTTTTTGCGCTCATATTGACGTTAGTTAAAACTCTATTGACGGCCGGTTCTTGTAATATTTTCGTATGTGCAATTAAATTAAGAAAAATCGTTATAAAAAGTGTTTGTGAAAAGAAAAAAGCGTGTTAATAGCTTAATAAGTCTTCATATTATAAAAATATTATAAAGTTTGGCTGCATTGCTCCTGATTTCATAGAAAATGACTGCATTGAAAGTTGTGTCCAAAAATTGTTCTACAGCCTAGCCTGTTTCTATTTTGGTTGTGGGTTATGTGTTCCTACAATCTTATTTTGGTAAAAAGCCAAACAAATTATTGTTTAAAAAAAAAAAAAAAAAAAAAATAGTGTTATTATCATGATTTAAAAAACATATTACTTATACCATGGTTATTATTGTTAGTTTTTTGTTTATTGTGTATTTTGGTGTAACAAATAGTTGTCATCCTTTACAGCGTTCTATACAGTTGTTGACGTTTGTAGTTTTTAGCCAAGTCAGCGTTGTGTTGTTGCTTTTACAACAAAGCATTTTTTTAGCTTCATATCTGCGAAAAAAATCAAAATAAAATTCAAATTCAAATCCACTCAAAGTGATATATATTTTTAATGTTTTCCCAACAGATAATTTTAGTTTTTATTTTTCATACAAAAATAGAATTTTGCAATTGGAGAGTAATTTAAGGATCTACAGCCGATTATAGGTTTTCCATATAAAAATCCATTTTTGATGAAAAATTCAAGTGATCACAGTTTTTGCAATTGCAGCGTTATTTAAGGATCTACTGACGATTTTAGGTTTTCCATATAAAAATCCATTTTTGATGAAAAATTTAAGTGATCACAGATCTTTGCTGTCCATTTTTGATGAAAAATTTAAGTGATCACAGATTTTCACTGTTTTCGCAATTGGAGAGTTATTTAGTGATCTACAGTCGATTTTAGGTTTTACATATAAAAATTTAAGTGATCACAGATTTTTATTGATTTTTCAATTGGACCGCTATTTAAGGATTTATAGCTGATATTAGACTTTCCATATAAAAATCCTTTTGTAATGAAAAATTTAAGTGATCACAGATTTTCACTGTTTTGCATCTATAGCCGATCTTAGGTTTTCCATATAAAAATCCATTTTTGATGAAAAATTTAAGTTATCACGGATCTTCACTGTTTTTGCTATTGGAGCGTTATTTAAGGATCTACAGCCGATTTTAGATTTTCCGAATAAAAATGCATTTATGATGAAAAATATGAGTGATCACAGATTTTCACTGTTTTCGAAATTGGAGCGTTATTTAAGAATCTACAGCCGATTTTAGATTTTCCATATAAAAATCCATTTTTGATGAAAAATTTAAGTGATCACAGATTTTTACTGTTCTTGCAATCGGAGCGTTATTTATGGATCTACGGCCGATTTTCCATTTTCCATATAAAAATCCATTTTGGATGAAAAATTTAAGTGATCACGTATTTTCACTGGAGCCTTATTTAAGGATTTACAGCCGATTTTGGATTTTCCATATAAAAATAGATTTTTGATCAAAAATTTAAGTGATCACTGTTTTTGCTATTGGAGCGTTATTTAAGAATCTACAGCCGATCTTAGGTTTTCCATATAAAAATCCATTTTTGATGAAAAATGCGTTATTTAAGAATCTACAGCCGATTTTAGGTTTTCTATATAAAAAAAAGTTTTAAATACACTCTTTGTGTAATGTAAAAATATATACATATAATGGAAATAAAAATTCAAATATAAAATAAAATTACAAATAACTAAAGTGCTGCAAGTAAAATATGAGGTAAGAAAAATTATATTTTTTATTTATATTTAAAAATAATTTTTACTTGTTTAAAAACATCAAATTGTGTGTATTCTTACGTTTATTAGTCTGTTGAATTCAAAGCATTGATAGTCTAAAAAAAACAAGTAAGAAATTATAGTCGGGTGAGGCCGACCATATAATACCCTACACCTGTTAGTTGAATTTCTCCTTGCCTTGAATTATACTTATGCCATTTATTGCTGAATAAAATTGTGGACATTTAAGTCAAATTTTGAAGGGGGATTTGTATAGGGGCTATGGTCAAATGAGACCCTATAATTATAAAATTCATGAGAGTCATCAAGGCTAGTATAGAACTTGGTTTTGCAGCTTTTGTCGAGATACGAGTATATTAAACATAATTATAAACTTAAAATACCTATTCGTCGGGTTCAGTTGTATGGGAGCTAAGTGAAATAATGGACCGATCTTAACCATTTTCAATAGGCTTCGTCTCCGGTACCATAGAAGATCATCTGCCAAATTTCATTGAATTATCTTCAAAATTGCGACCTGTAGTTTGATTACAAGTTTTACAAGCCCTATTCGGGGGTTCAGTTGTATGGGGCTAGGTGAAATAATGGACCGATGTTAACCATTTTCAATAGGCTTCGTCCCTGGGACAATAGAAGATCATGTGCCAAATTTCATTGAATTATCTTCAAAATTGCGACCTGTAGTTTGATTACAAGGTTTACATGGACGGACAGAGGGACGGACGGACGGACGGACATAGCTAAATCGACTCAGAAAATGATTCTAAGCCGATTGGTATACTTTAAGGTGGGTATAGGACCAATATTATTGTGCGTTACAAACATCAGCACAAATCCAATATACCCTCCCCACTTAAGTGGTGTAGGGTATAAAAAGGATTAAAGTTTCATTTACCAAACTGTTAATGCAGTTACATTTAGTAGAGCTATGTATATAAACCGGTAATGCAGTGTAAAACTCTATTAAACAAAATGTTCTATTGATGTGATAATAGCGTGTTTACGCGCTGTTTAAAGCTTTTATTCCGTTTCCTTTTCAAATAAAACAATTTTCCGTTATTTTTTTTAATATTAGTTTAGTTTATTCGTTTTGTTTTTTTTACTATTTATTTCAATTCTTATCATTTTTTTCGGGTTTTATTTTGTTTTATTTCATTATTAACTATAACTTTTGTTAATATAACTTATTTTTCTACATTTTATATATGTATTTTATGTATATTTAATGTTTGTTTTCTTATCGTTTCATTTTTTATTTGTTTTTAATTTAATTTTTTTTCTCATATTTAACTAGATCCAAAAAATATAATTTCGACAATATAAAACAATTGAGCATTTATTTTTTCCTCGTATTTTTTTTTATACTTAAACATAATAAAAAAAAGTAAACAAGAGAATTTAAATTAAACTAAATATACAATTGAAAACAAATAATTCAATTTAAATAAAATATATTATTGTATTTTTTGTATTTTTTTCTATACTACTATGTATGCAGTTGATGTATTTATAATATGATGATAGAAAAACTTTGAAATTTTTTGTGTTTTTTTTTTTTTTTTTTTTTTTTTTTTTGTTGAACATTGTTTGGTTTTTATTTAAACAATTTTTTCTATTAGCTAGGTTTTTTTCTGGGGTTTTTATTTATTTTTATATATTATATAATTTGGTTAAGTAAGATTTCCTTTTCATCAATGTTAAGTTTCTTGATTTTTACGTTTTTTCATTTAGTTTTTCAGTTATTTTAATAATATATTTTTTATATAATTTTGTCTATATTATTAACATTATGCCAATTTTTAAGACTGAATCTATTTAAATTTACTATTTACAATTATGCATACAGGAGAGTAAAGACTAAAACTAGGGGCCAAACTATACATCTCGGGAAGTATTAACCAATAATTGTGTTAAATTGGTTTTAAATTGTCTTTATTTATTTACAAAAGTTTTTATTATTTTCAAAATGGCCTTTAGTCTTTGTTAACAAACTAATTATATAAAAAAAAAATATTGGCATGTTAGTAAATTTCAATGAAACTTTATTCTTTATAACTTCGTGCTTCAAAGTTTTATTTTTAATTTGCCAATTTTTTAGATTTTTCTATTTAGTTTTTAATGCTAGTTTAAAAATATTTAAAATATTATTTTTAATACTTGTTTTTATTTAATATTAATTTTTATATGAAATTTCCTACATTTAGTATCAAATTTATACATTGACAATTACTTAAAATTCACAACTTAATTTTTATATTATTGATTTAAATTTAACTTACAATTCTAGTTTTATTTACAACATTATAAAAAAACTTTTTATATTTTATATTATTATTATTATTTATTATTTATTAATATAGTTGAATAGGTGCAGTCTAAGAGTTGTATGTTTTCCTTTTTGTTTGTTTGGTTTTTTCTAAGCACTTAATCTTGAACTTTACTTCTCTCAATTATTTTGAAAATAGCAGTCGTTATTATTAGATAAAGTGCTTGATTTTTTATGGTGAAAAGAACGGTTAAACCGTTAGTTTTCTTTTGTTTTTAAATTAAAAAAAAAAAAAAAACAGATGAATGTTTTATGATATAATTTCATAATAATGTTTGTTTTTCTTGAAACTACTGAAATCAATACACACACTATTACATGAATAGCCGAACTAAAGTACTTCCGAATTCTTTTAACATCGCATTCTTTTACATTTCACAATCAAATCCATGTGATTTCTTTTTTAAATATTGCTTCTTGCTTTACCATTATTTTGAATCGTAATCCAAACCAAGTACTTCCGAATTTTTCTCGACTTCGTAGTCATTTGTATTTGTAACCGAAATCAAGAAGTTTTGAATTCATTTATAGTCTAGTCTATAGTCTAGTCTATAGTCTAGTCTATAGTTTAGTCTACAGTTTAGCCTATAGTCTAGTCTATATAGTCTAGTCTATAGTCTAGTCTATAGTAGTCTATAGTCTAGTCTAGTCTAGTCTATAGTCTAGTCTATTAGTCTAGTCTATAGTCTAGTCTATAGTCTAGTCTCTGTCTAGTCTATAGTCTAGTCTATAGTCTAGTTATAGTCTAGTCTATAGTCTAGTCTATAGTCTAGTCTATAGTCTAGTCTATAGTCTAGTCTATAGTCTAGTCTATAGTCTAGTCTATAGTCTTAGTCTATAGTCTAGTCTATCTAGTCTATAGTCTAGTCTTATAGTCTAGTCTATAGTCTAGTCTATAGTCTAGTCTATATCTGTCTATAGTCTCGTCTATAGTCTAGTCTATAGTCTAGTCTATAGCTAGTCTATTAGTCTAGTCTATAGTCTAGTCTATAGATCTAGTCTATAGTCTAGTCTATAGTCTAGTCTATAGTCTAGTCTATAGTCTAGTCTATCGTCTAGTCTATAGTCTAGTCTATAGTCTAGTCTATAGTCTAGTCTATAGTCTAGTCTATAGTCTAGCTATAGTCTAGTCTATAGTCTAGTCTATAGTCTATAGTCTAGTCTATAGTCTAGTCTATAGTCTAGTCTATAGTCTAGTCTATAGTCTAGTCTATAGTCTAGTCTATAGTCTAGTCTATAGTCTAGTCTATAGTCTAGTCTATAGTCTAGTCTATAGTCTAGTCTATAGTCTAGTCTATAGTCTAGTCTATAGTCTAGTCTATAGTCTAGTCTATAGTCTAGTCTATAGTCTAGTCTATAGTCTAGTCTATAGTCTAGTCTATAGTCTAGTCTATAGTCTAGTCTATAGTCTAGTCTATAGTCTAGTCTATAGTCTAGTCTATAGTCTAGTCTATAGTCTAGTCTATAGTCTAGTCTATAGTCTAGTCTATAGTCTAGTCTATAGTCTAGCCTATAGTCTAGTCTATAGTCTAGTCTATAGTCTAGCCTATAGTCTAGTCTATAGTCTAGTCTATAGTCTAGCCTATAGTCTAGTCTATAGTCTAGCCTATAGTCTAGTCTATAGTCTAGTCTATAGTCTAGTCTATAGTCTATAGTCTAGTCTATAGTCTAGTCTATAGTCTAGTCTATAGTCTAGTACTATAGTCTAGTCTATAGTCTAGGTCTATAGTCTAGTCTATAGTCTAGTCTATAGTCTAGTCTATCGTCTAGTCTATAGTCTAGTCTATAGTCTAGTCTATAGGTCTAGTCTATAGTCTAGTCTATAGTCTAGTCTATAGTCTAGTCTATAGTCTAGTCTATAGTCTAGTCCTATAGTCTAGTCTATAGTCTAGTCTATAGTCTCGTCTATTAGTCTAGTCTATAGTCTAGTCTATAGTCTAGCTTAGTCTAGTCTATAGTCTAGTCCTATAGTCTAGTTATAGTCTAGTCTATAGTCTAGTCTATAGTCTAGTCTATAGTCTAGTCTATAGTCTAGTCTATAGTCTAGTCTATAGTCTAGTCTATAGTCTAGTCTATAGTCTAGTCTATAGTCTAGTCTATAGTCTATAGTCTATCTATAGTCTAGTCTATAGTCTAGTCTATAGTCTAGTCTATAGTCTAGTCTATAGTCTAGTCTATAGTCTAGTCTATAGTCTAGTCTATAGTCTAGTCTATAGTCTATAGTCTAGTCTATAGTCTAGTCTATAGTCTAGTCTATAGTCTAGTCTATAGTCTAGTCTATAGTCTAGTCTATAGTCTAGTCTATAGTCTAGTCTATAGTCTAGTCTATAGTCTAGTCTATAGTCTAGTCTATAGTCTAGTCTATAGTCTAGTCTATAGTCTAGTCTATAGTCTAGTCTATAGTCTAGTCTATAGTCTAGTCTATAGTCTAGTCTATAGTCTAGTCTATAGTCTAGTCTATAGTCTAGTCTATAGTCTAGTCTATAGTCTAGTCTATAGTCTAGTCTATAGTCTAGTCTATAGTCTAGTCTATAGTCTAGTCTATAGTCTAGTCTATAGTCTAGTCTATAGTCTAGTCTATAGTCTAGTCTATAGTCGTCTAGTAGTCTAGTCTATAGTCTAGTCTATAGTCTAGTCTATAGTCTAGTCTATAGTCTAGTCTATAGTCTAGTCCATAGTCTAGTCTGTAGTCTAGTCTATAGTCTAGTCTATAGTCTAGTCTATAGTTTAATCTATAGTCTAGTCTATAGTCTAGTCTATGGTCTACTCTATAGTCTAGCCTATAATCTAGTCTATAATCTAGTATATAATCTAGTCTTTAGTCTAGTCTATAGTCTAGTCAATAGACTGTGTAATTGACTGAACTTTTTCACATGCTCGAGATTTATTCTTAGATTTCTGTCGTAATTCTGAGTCAAATGTTTGTTTTTGGATTGATTTATATAGAAGAAGATCTATTTCAGCCTTGGACCCTAACTTACTGAAAATCCAACTCTCTCTTTAGAAATTCGTTTGTAAATGATTCAAATAAATGCATTTTAAAGAAATTATTTGAAGTTCCTAAAAGTATGTTGTAGTTCAATTCAAAATCGAAATTAAAAGTTAATAACTTTGATCAATAATGGAATTGTTGATGGATTCTTGGCTTGATTATGTCTTAAACTTTAGAAGTTCTAAGATACAAAATGTCAATTCAGATACAAAAAGTTAAAAGAATTACTAACATTGTCTTTGACAACTTATAAAAAGTGTCTATTGTAGTAATATTTCAGCTTTCAGTTTTAACAGAAATAACATAGAAAAACTTTTACAGTTAACAATGTATTGTAAAAAAAAAAAAACAACGTATGATAAATCTGAATATGTCAAGTAATGTCCATTTGTCATAATTTTTTTCTTAACATTTTTATGACCTCTTTTCCATAATTTTCTCTATTTATATCTTTAGATATAAAACTAATTTGTGTTGTGTGTATTGATTTGTAGTTGTATGAAACGCCAACAAATAAAGAAGTAAAAAAAGTTTTCTCTTAAAATAGTTTATAAAATATTTTTTTGTATAATTTTATGTGATTTTTTTCCTCAAAGTTAACTGAACAAAATGAAAGCTTGGAATAGCAAGGTTTATTTTTGCCACAAGTTTTATGTTAATTTCATAATTATTGTAATCAGTTTCATTCTGTTGTTCTGTTGTGGCTGTTTTTATTATTTGTGACCCCTTGACCCGCCAAAAAGAAAAGAAAAAAGAAAGAAAACTTTTACATTTTAGTGTTCGCAACTAGATAATTATACTTAAGCAACATACATTTCATACTTTCTCATACTGTATCATTAAAATGTTGGTGATTTGTTTGTTTGTTTTATGTGATAAAGTGATAAAGAAAATAAAATATATATAAATAAATGTTAATTAAAGTTTATCCTTGTTTTGTTTGTTTTGCGCCAACAACAAAATAAAATTTATAAAAAAACACGTAAAACTTCCGTTACAAAACCTTTTAAAAAAGAACGTAACAAAACTAAATTTTACCCCGTTTTAGCGTGTTTAAACTAATCAGAGAAATTTTTTTCATCTGAAAAACGTACATGATGTTGTTGTTTCAGACGATGCTGTATGGGATTGCGTCGTAGTGTTATGGTTTTAATGTTACTACTGCTGCCAGGACTTATACTGATGGTATCGGTGAAGTTGTTAGTTTCATTAAAATTTTCCTGCTCCTCTACCATCATGATGTTTATTTTATCATGTTCATTGTGCTGTTGTTGCTGATGATGTTGTTGTTTTTGTAGGCTCATTGCTGATGAACCATTGCATTGTTTGTTTGTCCTGTTGTATCCGCTTCCGCCGGTCGCATCGTTTGTTCCACTTCCGTTTTCGGAAGTCTTTTCGTGCGCTTCAATGTTGATGTTTGTCGTAGTTACTGCCGTTGAGCCTGTATTTGTAGTATTTGTTGTTGTAGCTGTTATTGTTGTTCTTGTTGCTGGCGTTGGCGAAGTTGTTGATGATATTATTGTTGTTGTTGTTTCCATTGGGTTTTGTAGCTTTAATTGGCATTGGGATTCGTCCTGTGCTAATGGCTGTTGGTGTTGTTGTTGTTGTTGTGTAGGTGACACAGATGTTGGTGACGATGCCGATGATGTCGATCCATTCCACTGTTCATCGCATGAGCAATAACCTCGTCCTGTATCGCCACCTTCTAATGCCAATGATTGTATTTCTCGTAACTTTAATTTTTTTAATTTTTCTAAACGTTTATTTCTTGTTTGAGGTAGTTGCTGATGATGATGATACTGATGTTCCTGATGATAATGATGATTTTGCTGTAGTTGTTGTTGTTGCTGTTGATTAGTATGTTGCTGTTGTAGTTGTTCTTGTATTAGTTGCTGCTGTTGCTGTAAACTATAAAGTTCAAATTGTTCTTCATCAAATGTTTCAATTGATGATTTATCGTTAAAACTGAAATGATAGATAAATTGAAAAAAATGTTAACCAAATGTAATGAAATAATTATTTAATGCTGGTGTAAGTAAAAATCGAATGCGTTAAATTTTAAATTTGAGGCATCAGTAATGACCATTGCTCTAAAAAACATGATGCAATGAGTTGAAATTTAGATGTAAATTTTCTTCATTTTCGAAAAGCATTATTTCAAATTTCCCAATTATTTATAAGGATCCAGAATCATAAAGTAAGAAATCTGAGTCTTAATATGCAATTTATTTTATAATTTTCACTTTATATTTAATTTCAAATGTCTACTTAAATATGTATGTATACATACATAACAAACTAATAGCAGATTTAGTAATGGAACCCAGTCAGCCATATTAACAACATTTCTCTCCTCTACTCTCCCCTCCCTACCACTATCGAGGTAATAAATGCAAATTAACATCTTAAGTAAGCTTCGCTGCTTAACTTCAAAAATAAATATTCAAATATTTTATCTACTTTGCGCATACCAATGAATACAATTTAACTTTTTATTGCTAATAACTATGTAAACACATTACAAATACTACTCTCAGTACTTAAGTAAATTGTTAGTTAGTTATTTAACATTTATTGAAGTTTAAAATAAAGTTTTTCCTACTTATTTGATTTTGCCAACTGCGTTGGAACATTGATGGTTCGTATTCAACGTTTGCTGTTAGACTATAAAAATATAGAAATTGTACTTTCTGGCTTTTGGTATTTAACAATTTCCACTTCAAGTCTTTGTTGCTGTCGTTGAATTGCAATAATATTTACTCTGCTCATTTGCTGGCAAAAAAAAAAAAAAAATGTTGCAGCAAGCAAAACTTGCTTTACAGAAATGTGAAACGGAAACGTTCATGACATTCAAATTGTCACACATTTGTTGCTGAAAAAGTTATAGTCTATTCTTTGCTGCCATTTTGGATTTTATATTAATCACTAGTCAAAAGCAAAGATTTTTCTCTCACTCTTTCAGCCAACTGCCAGTCACTGTGACATTTCAAAATATTTCAACATTAACAGTGTCATTTTTGTTATTCCAATTTAAAGTTGAATGTGAATATTAAATGAAAATAGTATTTTCAAACATAAATATAATTATATTTACTACACTTACTTGTCTAGCAACTAAAAGCAGAACGGCTTAATTTAAAATAACGAAAAAACTTTAGTGTAAAAAAAAATATAAACTCAAAAGTTTAATTTCAATTTGATAGTCTCTGTAAAATACATACATACATGCATAAGTATGTATGTATATGCTATAAATGGCTAAATTTTGTTTATGTATTGTAAAAACTTTTAAATGAATTTTGAATTTTCAAAGTGCATAAAATAGTGTTTACAAGTCTCGTTTTGTATAATAAGTTTTAATGGAAATAGGGTTGATAATATGTTGTAGCAAATAGACTTTTTACATTAAACTATATTATGATATACATATCGTATATACTTATTACATTGTATTTATGTTTTCAAACTACATATAGGGGTTATAATATACTTGCAAAGTGCTTTTTCCACTGTTTGTAATATTTAGCATGTTTTTAAAAGTTTTCACAATATTTTCTCTACAACACCTAACTGTATGCTTTATATTATGTTAAAAGTCTTTAGCCTTAGAGATAGACTTAACTTTTTAAAATGAATTTAATTGAAATGTTAACGGTGTTTTTTCATATGGAAATATTATTATTTAGTGATAATAAAATTTCGTATGTAAGTGTTAAACTTCATATAATTAATTCCTTATTAAATTTGCTAACATTTAGTTTATTCCTTTTTAATGTTTTCTTAATAGAACGAAAAAAAATATATAAATATAACAAATATGATTGATCACATAATTATGTCCTAATTTGTTACTGTACAAATTCTATATAAGTAGCCTCAATAACATATTTACATTTGTATGTGTGTGACCCTTAAATTATAACATTTGATAAATTGATTGATTTTTATTTGACATAAGGTTTTTGATTTCAAGTAAACAGAATTTTTATAAATAAAAATTTAATATTTAATTTAAGCAATAAAAAAATTACTTTTGAACTTAGTTCAAACTAAAAATTAAATTGAAAAATATGGCAATGTCTTTACTTTGACTCTGATATATAGTATATTTCATGGAAAACTGAGAGGACTAGTAGTAGTGGGCGTAACATGTCCCAAAAAATGAATATTTAAAATGGGCGGATAGTAAAAGTGGTCATTTTTAAAAATATCAAAAATCTATTAAAAATGTAATTCATAAAATTTAATATTTTTTCGAGCATATTCCAAGATGTTTCATTATATTTCAAAAAACTTTAGCATACTTCCAGGATATTACAACTATTTGTATATGTTTTTCCTAAAAACTATTTAAACTGTTTTAAATAATCAAAATTTATAATATAATTCACATGTTACTTAAGTACTTATTAGTAGCGTTACAAGTAGACAAAACTAATTTATCTATTAAAAGTTTTAAATGATTTTTCTCTCCTTTTTCAATTCTATATAAGTTTTCCTATAAACAAAGAAAAACTTTTGCCTGCAGTAAGCCATAAGTACATCCAATTAAATATTTAAAAATGTGCTACAAAAGCATATTACTTTTACTAATTTCTATTTTTTTCGGAACTTTTTTTTCCAAAAAATCAAGTTGTGTTTATTTCCTATTTAGTCGAAGGTTTTGTTTAAAGGATGTGTTCTGTATCTCTAATATAACAGCATTTACACACCAATAACATGTTATACATATGTATGTATAACCAGGGGGAAGTAATGTAAAATTTCAGGGCCTAATGCTAACAGGGGAAACGTTGCAAGTTTTATATAATGGCTGTAGTCATTTTATAGAAAAAAAAAAAAATATCATTTCTGACATTAATTAAGTGCTTGGAAAAATTCTTGTTTTAATTTTTCTACGAATAAGTACTTGTTAGGAAATATGTACATATATGTATAAGCAAGTTTGTTTTCAGCATATACTTATGTATGTATTAAAAAAAAAGTATGTATTAATAAAACAACACTTCAAAAAACATATATTTTTATGGAAGTCTACTACTACTTCATATTTATTAAGTAGTACACACATACTTTATTATCTTTCGAAAAATGATTTGCATTTAAATAGTTTAAAGTGAATTTTATGGGAAATCTTATATATAATTATAGTTTAATTGCTTTAATTAATATTAACGAAGATAAAAACATGCGTAAAAAGATTCTGAAAATATCTTTTGTTCGTTTACTGATTTCTAGGGTCTTTAAATTGGTCTAATGTACAGTTCAGACTTTTGTATAAACTTGTCAATAGTTTATACTATAGTTCAGTCTATAGACTAATCTATTGTTTAAAAACTTGCGTAAGAAGATCCTGAGAATATATTTTATTCGTTTACTGATTTCTGGGGTCTTTAAATTGGTCTAATGTTCAGACTAATCTATACTTCAGACTATAATGTATTCTACAGTTCAGACTTTTTATAGACTTGTCAATAGCTTATACTATAGTTCAGTCTATAGACTAATCTATTGTTCAGTCTATAGACTAATCTATTGTTTAGTCTATAGACTAATTCAGTCTATAGACTAGTCTCTAGTTCAGAATGTATACTGATCTATACTTCAGAATATAGACTGTATATAGTCCAAACTATAGGCTAGATATTCGGACACCAGATCTGTAGTGTGATCTATATTTCAGACTATAGACTGATCAATAGTTCAGTCTATAGATTGATCTTTAATTCAGACTATAGACTGATTGCGATCTATACTTTAAACCACAGACTCTAGTTATAGTTTATACTATAGACTGTATATAGTTCAGAATATAGAACGATCCATAATTGAGACTATAGACTGAATTGTAGTTCAAACAATAAACTAATCTATAGTGCAGACCGAGAATGATCTAAATATATTTCAGACTGATCTATAGTTCAAACAATATACTGATCTATAGTTGACACTATAGACTGATATATAGGCCAGATTGTAGACTGATTTATAGTTCAGATTATAAACTGATCTATAGGCCAGACTATAAACTGATATATATTTCAGATTATAGACTGATCAATAGTTTTGACTGTGGTTATCGGGGAAGTTAACTGCTTGCGCAGAGTTAAGTAGTTTCAAAGGGACTCCATTTCGACAAGTTCAGACTATAGACTGATCAATATATCAGATTATAAACTGATCTATAATTCAGACTATCTATTGATCTGTAATTTGGACTTTAAACCAATCTACAGTTTATACTATAATCTTATCTATAGTTCAGACTATAGACCAATCTATAGGTAAGAATATAGCCTTGTCTGTAGTTCAGGCTATATAATAGGTTTTACTGAAATTTCCTAATTTTGACAAGAGGAATACTTTAGAGGAGGATTTTTTAAATTCTTTCAATCAATGCATGCAAATTTACTTTTGCATTAACTATTTAAATTTCAAAATAATATAAGCCAACCAAGCAACATGTCTCACCAGGAAATACATGACAGCAGCTGTCAAATCTGACATAATAATTTATTATACTTAAATTTTTTTTTTGCTCCCTTAAAACTATGGACAACAAAGTTTTAATAGAAAACACACACATACACAGAGTTATAAATAATTTATAAACAGGTAATTTTGGTTGGTTTTTCTTCATAAAATTGTAAATTTTGTTGTGCATCTCATTGTTTATTATTTACGAGAAATTGAGGAATAGTTAGTTTCAGTTATAAAGATTTTTCTCTTACAAAAACTTTTAGAAAATCTGAAGAAAAAAAAAAAAAACTCTTGTAGAAAGAAATATTTAGTGAATAAAAAAACGGTTGTTGTTTTTTTGTACATTTATGTTAAAATCAGTTTTTGTGCTAGTTTTACAAAATAAATAAGTAGAAAAAAAGAACTCTTCAGAAAACATTTGCCAAATAAATTAAAAGTTTTTTTTTGGGTTTTTGTTTATATAAACAACGGCCAACTATAACAAAAGAAAAGCCAAAAATATAAAAAAACAAACAAAATATTTACTCTTACCAATGACACAAAACAGGACTTTTAACAAGTAAATGAAAACAAAAGGCCAAAACCAAACGACCCAACAACCAACCAACCAACCATCCAAGTAGGGGCTACAACACACGAGTAAACTAGCTGATTTAACTGTGTCATGACATTTGGATGAAGAGTTGGCAGAGCAGGAAACGGATATTTTGGAGGACATGAAACAAGTTTAAGTATCTGTTGTTAAACTGGTAAAACAACTTATAAAGTGTGGCTGTTTGGCTGACTAGCCCCATGCCTTCTAATATAAGTATGTATACATATGTATGTATATGTATGTTTGTTACCAAACAACATAATTTCAAACAAACACACTTTGCTATGTATGTATATAAGCCAGCGTTTAAAGTTCACCTATGTGTGTCATTAAGGTGTTCTTTAGCACACTTCAAAAACTGGCAAAGTGTACAGCTGGGTCTCTGGTACTTGCACCATTTTACTTGTGTGAACGTTCCCACAAAATTTATTTATGTGCAAATGGATTTATTTTGTTAGTGTGGATGCTTGTGGATGCAAGGGTTTCCTGCATCTTTTATGCAACATTGCAGCCAAGATTTATTTTAATAATATTCAAAGTACTTTACGCGCCACACGTAACGAAATGTACGACAAAGTGTTAAAGTATGAAGAAAGAAACTGGCACCTGCACTTTTTGTAGCTGGTGTTGTTGTAAGGATAAAAAAGTGCGCCAACAATATTCAAATTTTTTTTTTTACAAAAGTGCACTTTATTATGAGTTTACAATTATTGTATTGTATGTATTTAACTTTAAAATTAAGACCCTACAGTTAGGGATTACTGGCTAGGGATATCTAGAGAAAGTTTGTCGGTTATGGATTTCAGAAAGTTTTGTAAAAGTTATTGTATTCTCGAGAATATTCCTCGAACTAATTTCTTTTCATTCAAGTTATCAGTAATTATATGCCGAAATGTGTAGCATAATTTGAGGCAAATTAAAATTTTGTATTTGGGTTAGTTTGGAGGCTTAACAAAATCTTAGTATACTAGAATGGAAACGTTCCCTTATCACGAAAACTAATTACATACGTATGTAGTCTTTTGACTTGTCTTTGGACAGGTCTATTGCCTTGCCCATGTCTAGTCTATCAGTTGGTCTGTGGACTAGTTCTGAACTTGTCTATCGAGTGAGTTATTGACTAACCCATTGATTAGTCTATGGAATAGTCGATTACCTAATCTATGGAATAGTCTAGATCTAACCTATGTACGACATTATGAACTAGTCTACAGATTATACTATTAAGTTCAGTCACTATACATGAAGCCTAGTGACTGAACTTTGAATTAGCCTATTGACTTGTCTATGAATTAGTGTATTTCATTTTCTCTAAACTAGTCTATTAAATATCTATGAACTAGTCTATGACCTAGTGAATGATCCCCTATATGTACATACATATGTACTAGTTACTAACTAGTTCGTGAACCAGCCTTGAACTAGTTTGCTTAGAGTTTATGTTATAAAAAGATACCTGGAGCTACTGCGGTATTGTCGATAAGTACAGTACTGAAGTTTCCATCCATAATTTAGAGTTTGATTAAAGAAATTCTCAAATGGTCTATTAATAGGGGGGTGTTTGACTTTGACACTTAGAAAAGCCACAAACCATTGGCTTGAGTATAAATAGTTCAGATAAGTTTTATATTTCAGTTTATCTTAAACTTTGACAATAGTGACAGACAACATTTATATAGAATTGTAAATTTTTGAAAAATTGTTTACTGGGTAACATGGCTAGTATGAAAGTGTTTACTATTCCTACTTTGCATGCCATTATTACACCTGTGAATACAATTAAATTTACATTATTTTCCCTTCGGTGGAATGTTTGGCTAAGAACGTCTTTGCTCACTTGATTAACATTTACGCTTGTTAGTTTCTGCTTAAATACAAGAAGTGTACATAGAAATGTTTGTAGTGCATTTACTTCCCGGTGGATTTATAAGGAATCAGTGTATCCTTTTTGTATAAACTTTACTTTGAACTCTTAGAGGACTTCATTGTCTCCAAGTAGACAAGTTAATTTTTAAGTAATTCTAAGAAATCTAGTCAAGTCTAAGCGACTTGACTTGATTTCAGAGAACAGAGTCTTTTTTAACCAAAGTATGGTGTGATTATAACCTACATAAGGAAAATTGTTTCCTGTGCCTGGAACTCAGTGCAACATGGTTCTTAAACACACACCTCGACAAGAAAATTTTCACTTCTTTTTTTATAGTTTTTTTTTTGATATTTCCACTTGTACTTACTAGTGAAATACTAATGCATTTTTATTGTTTAAATATTTAAACAAATGGTAAAACAGAGAGCAAAGCTTAAAGTTAGGTAACAGTTTGTATAGTCTTCTAAAAGATCTTGATTTAATAAATAAATTTTGTTGACTAAAGGTACTGAGTTGTTAAGTTAAACTTCAACAATGGGCTAAATAAATAAAGTAAAATTTTGCAAACTTAAGCATAAATCGAAGTGTTTGTTTTTAAGGTAAAAATTTATTTATATTTCGAGTAATAAAATATTCTTAAGGATATTTTCAAAAAGTAATAAAATATATTTTTAAGAGTTTAATTACATTATGTATCAAAATAGTAGCAATATTTATTATTCAAATGTGAATAAAAGGAAAATATTTAAATGTTTATTTTTAAGGAATAACTGAAGCAAAATAATGGTTTTTAATATTAAATTCCTTAAACAGGCGATAACTAAACAGTTTGTTAATTATATATGTAAAAATGGTCTTAAGAGTATTTTAACTTTAGAAAAAATAATATTTATGGAGAAGAAGATTCAAATTACATTCGAGAATATTCAAAGAATTTTGCGATGCTTGTGAACTAAGACAACTTATTAATATTTCATATTGGAAGTTAATTTTAAATTTTAAATCTTAATATGCGATGCAGAACTAGACAACCATAAAAAACAAATTCTTTAAATATTCGCGAATAAATTCAAATCTGTTTATTATCTTATTTTGAAAACAAATATTAATTACAAAGAAATGTATAAGTCTTAATTTCTCAAAGAGTGAAAGAAATCTTTAAAACTAATGAAAACTAATTCTTGGAATATTCGCGAAAAAATTTAAAATCTGTTCGAATATGAATTTCTATTTATATCTGGAATTAAAATTTGATTGCTTAGACTGCTAGAGAATTAAACTACTCAACATAATTTTAGAATCATCGCTGTTCCATTAAAATTGTTTTCTGTATATTAAAATTGGTAAAATGTGCTTTAAATTTTTTTGAATTTAAATCGTAATTGTTGTCTTTCTATTTTGTAATTTAAAAACGTTATTAAATCTTCTATTGTTGTAATGTCATGCCAACCTGTTTGTATAGAAACAATCTTTATCAAATTTCAACTTTTTCTTTTATAATCCCGTATTTTTTCTTGCTCTTAATTTTGCATAAATGTTGAAACTTGAAAAAGAACACATTAAGAATTGTTGTAATTTGTTGCCAGTGAACTCAATTGATAAGAAAACTGACTGACTTTTTTTTACTTTATTCTATTGTAACTTTTTTTTAATTTTTGTCTATAGAAAAGTGTTGAATGATTTTAAGTATGTCTATATGTATGTGCAAAAAACAGTTAATATGAATGTATGAGTCTGTGTATGCAAATGTGTGTAAGAAATTACAAAGACAAGACAACGGAAATGCGAATGAATATAAAAACCTAGTCAAGTGCACACAAGCGCAACAGATAATGAAGAGAGAAATGGAAAAGTATAAAAGTTTTATAAAAATAGAAAATAAAAAGCAGAAAATGAAGGCGAAAACTGCATGAAAAGACATGATTAAAGAAAAACTTTTAAAGTTTAAGCGTAAGAAACAAAAGATTAAGTCAGCGTTCTATATCCGGCTAGATCGAAACATATATGCCCTAGAATTTATAATATTAATAAGAATGTTATCAGAGCCAAATCCATTTAAAAACATTTTCTATTTCTAAAGGAGAGAACACGTTTATGGCTAATGAAATAAGCTTTCCAAAATCTCCAGATATCTTATGGACACTTGGACGATGATTATAAAAAAAGTTTGTTATCCCGTCAAATAACTTTAACGCTAAATATCCCCATGTGGCGGACCTTCATTACCACTTGTTCTCTTAAAGCATAGACTACTACTCTACTGTATTAGTTCTTCAATTCCTTTTAATTCAATAATTTATAAGCTCGTTGATATAATCACCGTTCAATTCAATTTAATTTTACATTTCAATAAAACATTTTATGTCACCTATTCACGTATTTTTATTTCGTTTTTAATAAAAATTATTAATGAATATTTTTGCAATTTACATTTTGTGAAATGTTTCCTGACAAAGCAAAAAAGAAAAGAAGAGATATTAGTTTAAATGCAAATACCATTTTGATTGAAATGACAATAATAATTATTAAAAGGATAATAAGGAATAAACGTTTTACTACCCAAAAGGGATACAAAACACAAAGAAGGCTTACAGAACATCTAAACAGTTAAACGCATTTAATGAGAAACGTGACAAAACAGCCATGCATAAATAAATGATAAAATATGGCAACAATTTTATTTTAAATACTTAAGTCTATGCTTTAAGGCTATTCTTATTATCATATCAAGGCTTTTATAATTATCCAGCTACTTACCAAGAAGACTATAAATCTAGTTCGAACACCGACACCTATCAGACGCGCATCTCATCCATGGCCGCCTGTGGCACTTGTTGCTGCAGATGTGGCGCTCCACCCGTTGATGATGATGTCGCTGTCATTCCTATATTATCCACCGCTGTTGAATTGTGCGAATGCGTATGACCATGATGATGCGAATGACCCTTAGAGGAGGGCGCACTGCTAACACCGCTACTACTGCTGCCATTTGAAGGAGTTTGATCTATTAAACTAGAACCACCACCCATATTATTAGTGTTACTGCCGCCACCACCACCTCCTCCTCCACCACCTCCCGAACCACATTGTGTTGTTGTTGAGGAAGCGGTTCTGGTGGGTGGTCGTGGCGCTCGTATGTGATGAGACAAGGTACCAAGACCGGTCATTATACTACCATTAGGATGATTTTTATTCGATTGTTGCTGATATTGTTGTTGAGGTGATTCTGAAATTAGAAAAGTTGAAAAAGGGTTAATGAAAACCAATTTATTTGATTTACATATTTTGTTGATTGGGTAATTATTTGGTTTCGTTTCTTAGTTTTAATACGTTCGTATGAGTGTTAATATATAATTATTTGCAGATAAATATTACGTAATACGCCCCTATATTGTAATACATGTGTATGTAGTACAGTTTAAAATTTACTTTATAAACTAATCTTCAATTAGAAATATTATTCAGACTAGACTATAGACTAGACTATAGACTAGACTATAGAATAGACTATAGACTAGACTATAGACTAGACTATAGACTAGACTATAGACTAGACTATAGACTAGACTATAGACTAGACTATAGACTAGACTATATAGAACTAGACTATAGACTAGACTATAGACTAGACTATAGACTAGACTATAGACTAGACTATAGAACTGACTATAGACTAGACTTATAGACTAGACTATAGACTAGACTATAGACTAGACTATAGACTAGACTATAGACTAGACTATAGACTAGACTATAGACTACTATAGACTAGACTATAGACTAGACTATAGACTAGACTATAGACTAGACTATAGACTAGACTATAGACTAGACTATAGACTAGACTATAGACTAGACTATAGACTAGACTATAGACTAGACTATAGACTAGACTATAGACTAGACTATAGACTAGACTATAGACTAGACTATAGACTAGACTATAGACTAGACTATAGACTAGACTATATACTAGACTATAGACTATAGACTAGACTATAGACTAGACTATAGACTAGACTTTAGACTAGACTATAGACTAGACTATAGACTAGACTATAGACTAGACTATAGACTAGACTATAGACTAGACTATAGACTAGACTATAGACTAGACTATAGACTAGACTATAGACTAGACTATAGACTAGACTATAGACTAGACTATAGACTAGACTATAGACTAGACTATAGACTAGACTATAGACTAGACTATAGACTAGACTATAGACTAGACTATAGACTAGACTATAGACTAGACTATAGACTAGACTATAGACTAGACTATAGACTAGACTATAGACTAGACTATAGACTAGACTATAGACTAGACTATAGACTAGACTATAGACTAGACTATAGACTAGACTATAGACTAGACTATAGACTAGACTATAGACTAGACTATAGACTAGACTATAGACTAGACTATAGACTAGACTATAGACTAGACTATAGACTAGACTATAGACTAGACTATAGACTAGACTATAGACTAGACTATAGACTATACTATAAACTAAACTATAGATTAGACTGTAGACTAAACTATAGACTAGACTATAGACTATACTATAAACTAAACTATAGATTAGACTATAGACTAAACTATGTACTATAGTACCCATTTATTTGTAATCATTAATAACTTATTCACTTCATAAAAACTAGTAGCAGTTTTATAACACAATAACAAATTCTATTAGTCATATAAGAGCCTCATTATAAAAAATGTTTGTCTACTGTGTACGTGCCATACGTCATTATATGTTGGAAAACTGGTATATTGATACATTATACAATTATACAACTTACAAAGTTGACTTTATTTATATCCATGACCTGCATACTTTGATATTTTGTATATATTTGTAAAGATTACACAAAACCTAAAAAAATACCTTTGAATAAATTCCAACATTAACCCATAATATGCGTTTTTACCTTCTCAAATTTAAAAAAGTATTTACAAACATATTCACAGAGATTTACTAGATAACTAAAATACACAAATACCAGCTCATACTTTTCCTTACATAAAACCTAATGTAGATAAATATGTATCTATGTCTCACATGTATGCTACATTTAATAGATACTCCCTTATACATACATATACTCTATGGACACTTTTAAACATAGATTTAACATTTGTTTCGCAATTTTCAATGTTTCCGTTAGTTATACGCTGTCATGTCACTTTCCTGTCGTTTATGTCAATGTTACGCACCATCATCACTAGACTTTTCTACTTTAACTATTACTGCTGCTGGTAACTTTGTTAAAGTTTTATACTAAGAATACATATAAAAGCACATGAACATGTAACAACTACAAAAACAATAATAATAACACATAGTAGCAACAGCAACATCAGCATCATAACAAACAATGCATAAACATGTGCTTTTTTGCTGGCAATGCACATACAAACATACATTCATACATACAAATATTCATTTTGTATTTGCTGCAACAAAGTTGTGGCCACTCACTCATACATATACACATACATATATACTCGTTAGTTAGAGTCTGTTTATATATATGTATTAAACTATCAGTGTGATAGTGCAACTGTTTCCGCTTCCGTTGCACTTTGTGATGCTTTGAGTCTAATTTTCCGTGTAAATTCAAATTTGATTAGTTGTCGTTATGTCAAGAGTCAAACAACCAAAACACTCACTTTTACATGAACATACATATACACACACTAACACATTTGTATTTTTGTGTATATACGCATTGACACACAATAGCAATTTATGGTATTTTCAGGATAATTTGGTTTTGAAAACCTTATTTTGTGTTTTCTCTTTTTGTGACCAACTTTCCTTCTTCCTCTCTAAATCTCTTTATTATTTTTTCACTTTTGCCGTGTTGTCATTTTGTTATTGAAAATTAAGTTTATTTTGTTGGATTTTTTTTATTTTCTCTAATGATTGATTACTTAGTTTACTTACTTTCTGTAATTCCATAAGACTAGGACTTAAATCTTATATATGAAAATATTTTATAAAGATTTAGGGAATTTAAAAATATTTCGTTATAGAAAATTTAATAATTTAAAAGAACTGGAAAATTGATCTAGATTTAAAGGAACACATTATTAGAATAGAATATAGATATATCTAGAACTAGAAATAGAATAAGAAGATATCTAGAACTAGAACAGAACTAGAACTGAACTAGAACAGAATTAGAACAGAACTAGAACAGAACTAGAACAAAACTAGAACAGAACTAGAACTGAACTAGAACAGAACTAGAACAGAACTAGAACAGAACTAGAACAGAACTAGAACAGAACTAGAACAGAACTAGAACAGAACTAGAACAGAACTAGAACAGAACTAGAACAGAACTAGAACAGAACTAGAACAGAACTAGAACAGAACTAGAACAGAACTAGAACAGAACTAGAACAGAACTAGAACAGAACTAGAACAAACTAGAACAGAACTAGAAAGAACTAGAACAGAACTAGAACAGAACTAGAACAGAACTAGAACAGAACTAGAACAGAACTAGAACTAGAACTAGAACAGAACTAGAACAGAACTAGAACAGAACTAGAAACAGAACTAGAACAGGAACTAGAACAGAACTAGAACAGAAACTAGAACAGAACTAGAACAGAACTAGAACAGAACTAGAAACAGAACTAGAACAGAACTAGAACAGAACTAGAACAGAACTAGAACTAGAACTAGAACAGAACTAGAACAGAACTAGAACAACTAGAACAGAACTAGAACAGAACTAGAACTAGAACTAGAACAGAACTAGAACTAGAACAGAACTAGAACAGAACTAGAACAGAACTAGAACAGAACTAGAACAGAACTAGAACAGAACTAGAACAGAACTAGAACAGAACTCAGAACTAGAACAGAACTAGAACAGAACTAGAACAGAACTAGAACAGAACTAGAACAGAACTAGAACAGAACTAGAACAGAACTAGAACAGAACTAGAACAGAACTAGAACAGAACTAGAACAGAACTAGAACAGAACTAGAACTAGAACTAGAACAGAACTAGAACAGAACTAGAACAGAACTAGAACAGAACTAGAACAGAACTAGAACAGAACTAGAACAGAACTAGAACGGAACTAGAACAGACTAGAACAGAACTAGAACAGAACTAGAACAGAACTAGAACAGAACTAGAACAGAACTAGAACAGAACTAGAACAGAACTAGAACAGAACTAGAACAGAACTAGAACAGAACTAGAACAGAACTAGAACAGAACTAGAACAGAACTAGAACAGAACTAGAACAGAACTAGAACAGAACTAGAACAGAACTAGAACAGAACTAGAACAGAACTAGAACAGAACTAGAACAGAACTAGAACAGAACTAGAACAGAACTAGTTTCGTTGCGAACATATACGGACGTGTTTTAAACCGTGCTGGCTAAATTGTGAGAAAAAACAAGTAAAATTGTCCAAAAAATCCTTTTAAAAATATCAAACAAACTCAATAGTGTTTCCAAAATCAAAAGAAAAAATAAAATAATACAAAAGTGTTAATATTTAAACATATAAAAGGAAATATTTTAAATCAAATCTATAAAATAAATATAAATCAACACAAGTAAAATAAAAAGAATAAATACAACAAAATGAGCAGTGTGATATGTAACCAATGTAAAATGCCAATCACAACAACAAACTTTGTGAAATGCTACAATTGCAACTCAACCTATCATTTCTCTCCTTGTTCTCCTTTATCTGAGTCGACATATTCCACCATGACCAGTGAGAAGAGAAAAAATTGGAAGTGTCACGTGTGCAAGCCGCGTAGCAGATCTCCCACAAACCTTTACCAAGTTGTAGTCTTTGACGAAAATAACCAACAACAAAAACAACTACGTCAAGACGATAGTTTCGATGAAAGTGAAGGAGCGAAAAAATATAAAGAGTCGTTATCTCTTGATGCAGTTAATACGAAACTAAACACCTTACAATCAAATATGCAGGAGATAAAGTCCCAAATAGAGATGCTTGTAGCTAGTGTCAATAGCTTACAAGCCCAAATGAAAAATGATGTGCAAATGGCACTAACAACAATAACCAATTCTATCTCCTCATTAGTTGCTCAAGTTAACGAACTAAACGAAAAAGACAAAATAAAAGAAAAACAAATAAATAGCTTAGACACTCGCATCAACAAAATAGAACAACAGATGATAATTCAAAATATAGAAATAAAAAATGTGGAAAATGAAAAAATAATGCCAATAGAAGTGGTGAAAAATATAGCAGCCTCAGTAAATGTCGAAGTCAACGAAAGTCACATAAACAATGCCTTTCGTTTAAAAAACCAAACTTCTAAAATTATAGTCGAGTTCTCTTCTTATAGCAAAAAACTAGAACTTATGGACAAAATAAAAAGACATAGAGTAGACGCCAAAATAATAAACTGTGATGACAATACTAATAGCAACATCAAGTACATTTACATTAACGATGAATTAACGCACTACTACCGTCGATTGCTATGGATTGCGAAAGCAAAAGCCCGTGAAACCAATTGGAAATATGTCTGGGTCCGAAATGGCAAAATATTTGCCAGAAGGTCCGAAAATTGTCCATCCATATTAATTAACAACGCCACAGATATAGAGTCAATAACACCCACAGCTCAAATTTAAATACTTTTTTAATAGACACTTTTCTCGATAAATATAATAAAACAATAAAAAAAGAAAAATCAAAATAAATAAAATGAATAGTAACCAAGAACAAAAACTATTACTTTTTAGTGACATTAATAATGAACACTTAAGTTATCCCGTAACTCTTATTTTTATGAACATCCGATCACTGCGATTGAATTTTAGTTCCTTTCTCGTCAGCATCAACAAAATAATAAACAAAATAAAACTTATAATTTTAGTTGAAACCAATATAAGTGATAGTGAGAATGACATCTACAGTATACCAGGCTTTAACTCCCTATTCCTAAACAGGGAAGGGAAAGGAGGAGGAATAGCAGTATACGTCAAAGAGAGTATTAATTGTACTCAAATCGCTCTAAACACAAATTCTTTTGAAATATTACAAATTGATCTGCATATAAACAATAAAACCATTTCCTTACTCTCTGTTTATCGCCCCCCTGATCATAGTGTAACAGAATTCATAAACGAAATGGAAGCAATAATTACCAGAATAAATAATAAACAAGAGATTATCATTGTAGGAGATATTAATATAGATATACTAAAGCAAAATATAACAACAACAAATTATCTTGATATGCTTTTGGCGAATGGAATGCAATGTATGATAAAAGAAAGTACACGAGAAGATGTAAACAAAAAAACAAGTACCTGCATTGATCACTTGTTTATTAAAAACAATAAAAACACACAAGTAGACGCCGCGATAATAACAACAACAATATCTGATCACTACGCTCTTTTTGGTTGTATAAACAAACAAGAAAATAATCAGGGTACGGAAAATGTAAATGTAATCCAGGGTTCGCAACTAAACAATTTTCTCGTTAATAAAAAAATACAGGAAGTAGATTGGAATATTATAATAAATCAATATCAAAACACTAACGATATTTATAATAAAATATATGAAAAATTTTGTGAAATATATAACAGTTCTTACAGAAAAAAACCATTATATAAGAAAAGATCTAGTAATCCGTGGATTAGTGAAAACTTGATTAAATATTGTGAAATACGGGATAAACTTTTTAAGAAATGGAAAAATAACAAAAATAACAAAACTTTCGAAAAAGAATATAAACAATTCAGAAACCAAGTAAATAAACAAATAATAAATGCAAAAAACAATTATTACCGTCAAAAATTTATAGAAAATAGAAATGATATGCGCATTACATGGCAAATTATAAACGAAATTATCGGGAAAAAATCAACAAATATTGATGACATGATAATTAAAAACTTTAATGAGGTGTCATTGCATAATATTACAAACTCTTTTGCAAAAAGCTTTGATGAAAATGTGAGTAGTCTTGTTCATAATTGTAATATAAAAACACTAAATAATACAGCTAATACTCAACAAAACTCAATATATTTGTCACATACCAACGAATGCGAAATATATAATATTTTGAATACATTAAATACCAAAAAAGGAGCCGGTATTGATCAAATTAGACCCCGAGATCTAAAATATAACGCCACTATAATCACTCCAGTCATCACAAAGCTCATTAATTCTAGCCTAGAAAATTCAACAGTACCAAATCTACTAAAAACATCCATAATAAGACCAATTTACAAAACTGGATCCAAATCGGAATGCAACAATTATAGGCCAATATCAATATTACCTATAATTGAAAAAATATTAGAAGAAATTGTTGTAAGACGCCTGACTCAATTTTTAACAAGGTATAATATAATAAATAATAACCAGTATGGATTTCAAAAAGGGAAGAGTATTAACAAACTGCTAGGAAACTTTGCAAATTACATTAACTCATGCCTAAGCAGAAATCAACATTGTTTAGTGCTTTTCATTGATTTTAGCAAAGCGTTTGACACATTATCTCACGAAAAGTTATTACAAATCCTAGAAAGAAATGGTATTAGAGGAAACACGCTCAACTGGTTCAAAAGTTATCTCAGCTTCAGATCATATCGAGTTAAAATCAATAATACTTTAAGCGAAGAAACGCATATAAAATATGGAGTACCTCAAGGGTCAAAATTAGGACCAATCCTGTATATTATTTACGCAAATGATATGATTAAAGCTATAGAGAGTCAAACTTTTGCATATGCAGATGATACTGCAATTGTTGTATCAAATAAAAACATACACGAAGCTACTGAAACTATGCAAAAACAACTAGACATTGCAGCAAAATGGTGCCATGACAATGGTCTAGTCATTAATGCCTCAAAAACAAAAATAATGCATATTAAACCACGTCACCTAAATGATTTCCCTATTAATATAAAATTCCATAGCACTGAATGTCTACACGAGAAAACAACAAATCCAAATAACAATAACGATACATGTACAACAAACATTGAAATAGTACAATCATACAAATACTTAGGTGTTTATGTTGACCACGACTTCAAATGGAAAATACACATTGAAGATGTACGAAAAAAACTGCGCAAATCAGCCTATATATTATACCATCTAAGTAACTGCGCAACGTATAGTGTACTTAGACAGGCCTACTTTTCTCTTGCAGAATCGTATATTAGGCACGGAATTACAGCATGGGGTAGCGCTACCTACTGCAAAACCTTACAAAGAACACAAAATCAAATATTGAAAATACTGTGGAAGAACCAACGCTTCTCCACGAATATCATCACAACAGCATACACATCTACTTATACCAATACGCCTGCAGATGTATCCAACGACACACTTACCCAACGATTCTCAACAAACAATACAAGACATAATACGAACACAGCCATAAACAACAACACGTCAACAGTCGTAAATCAAAACAACACACTTCCTCATCGATTATCCATAAACACATATACTGATCTATATCACAACAACACACTCAGCCAAGCAAACTTACCTTTCCATAATATCTCAAACACTTTCTCAGCAGAACACGTAATAAATAACACATACAACAACACTACACTACATAACATTCATCAAAACAACCCATCAATAAACACCATCCACAACAACATTCAACTCTATCAACGAAATATCACCTTCACCCACAACAACACAAACCACAACGAAAACTTCACAAATTCGACGCTAATCAATAACCGAACAACTCACCAAAACAACATCAGTAACTTAGCCAAGGAATTAAAAATACTTAATGTCCATAGTATATATTGTACAACACTTTCGAGCGACTTCTTCAATGATAATCGCTTCCTACAGGAAATAGACCATAGGTATAACACGAGAAGCCGAGCACAAGGAAGGTATAAAGTAGAAAGATTCTCTAATGAGTATGGAAGAAACACACTAGGTGTCGCCTTGCCAAATACACTGAACAAAATTCCAGTCAACATTATAAATACAAGAAATGAACATACACGAAAAAAACTAATGAAATATTTTTTTATAAGTTCGCAATGAACAACACATTTAATTTATTATGAACAAATTGTTAAATTTATTATTAATTAATATGTAAATGATTCTAATTTTATATATTTATTTTACCTTATCCTGCTGTCAAGCCAATTGGCTTAGCGGGTTTAATTTTAAGCACATATTGTAATACAAATATTTGAGATAAATAAAATGAAAATGAAAAAAAAAAAAAAAAAAAAAAAAAAAAAAAACAGAACTAGAACAGAACTAGAACAGAACTAGAACAGAACTAGAACAGAACTAGAACAGAACTAGAACAGAACTAGAACAGAACTAGAACAGAACTAGAACAGAACTAGAACAGAACTAGAACAGAACTAGAACAGAACTAGAACAGAACTAGAACAGAACTAGAACAGAACTAGAACAGAACTAGAACAGAACTAGAACAGAACTAGAACAGAACTAGAACAGAACTAGAACAGAACTAGAACAGAACTAGAACAGAACTAGAACAGAACTAGAACAGAACAGAACTAGAACAGAACTAGAACAGAACTAGAACAGAACTAGAACAGAACTAGAACAGAACTAGAACAGAACTAGAACAGAACTAGAACAGAACTAGAACAGAATTAGAACAGAACTAGAACAGAACTAGAACAGAACTAGAACAGAACTAGAACAGAACTAGAACAGAACTAGAACAGAACTAGAACAGAACTAGAACAGAACTAGAACAGAACTAAAGCAGAACTAATGAATTGTAACTAAACTAGAAACGTTAAAACTTCCTACTTTGTTCTACTATTTAGTGCTGAATAGTGAAGAGTATCCTGGTTTTCTAATGATAAAATGTGCTTATAGATATGTATATTCCTCCATTACTTAAAAAGTAAACAAATATTATTACATATTTCTTTGAAACATTTTCTATAATAAAATCTTTAAAAATTATTTAACAAATTACATATACTTAAAGTCTACTGCATGTCTACATAATTTACATGTTCTTTGTTAAGTTATCAAAATTAATAATAAATACATATAAATTTATTTAAAATTATACAATTCATTGCAAATTTAACAAAATCTTCCACAAAGCTTATATTCAAGTGTGTTTGTGGAAAATATTTTTATTGATACAAACATAATATGACAACATTTATTTATATCGCCATGTCATCATGTCAATGTCATATCTGCAATAATATTAGACGTTATAGTGTTAACATAAATTTTGGCAGATAGACTTACTTTTACATTCTCATACAAAGAGTATATAAATGTATAAGTTTTATAATATAGTATGAATATACTAAAGTAATAAATATGCACATGCGAGGGTCGTGTGTGATATTTAAAACATGTTATAAGAGTTTTGTTTAGAAAGTTAAGAAAGCATTTTTATTAATTGCATTAATTTAATTTAAATGAAATATATTTGTAACAAGTCGTTAAGGTAAAAGTTTAATGATAAAAACCCTTATCACTAACCTCCTACATCAACTTTACAGACACATACATAAAACATCGACAATTTACATCTTAGACACATCAATTTGTTACAGCAGTTTCTCGTACTCATACGAACGGATTTCAAAATAACATTTCCATGAGAACATCACGTAAATATGAATGGAGCATGAAGATGTTGATGATGAATATAACTATGTGTGTGTGTGTCTAACATGACACGTATTACATGGACTTGTACATAGTAAACCTATTACCAGTAAGAAATTTATGCAAAAATCTAAACAGGATTTATATTCAGTTTATATGTTTTATGTGTGCAAATTTTACAGATATAATATTTGTAGCTTTTTTGTGTATCGTCAGGTTTTCATTTTAAAGTTATAAAAGGGAGAGACAGTTTCAATTGTAGTTAGTAATGAAAGTATGCAATTTTCCCTCCAATTTTATATTACTGATGATGTTGTATTGTATTATGGTTGAGAAAATTTAATAAGAACAGATGGCAGTTGTTTCATTTATTTCTATTTAATTTTTTTTTTGTAACTACATTTTTATCATTGGCTTTGAGGCAAAGCGAGATTTGTGAACCTCTTAGAACTGAACTAGAACTGAACTAGAACTGAACTAGAACTGAACTAGAACTGAACTAGAACTGAACTAGAACTGAACTAGAACTAGAACTGAACTAGAACTGAACTAGAACTGAACTAGAACTGAACTAGAACTGAACTAGAACTGAACTAGAACTGAACTAGAACTGAACTAGAACTGAACTAGAACTGAACTAGAACTGAACTAGAACTGAACTAGAACTGAACTAGAACTGAACTAGAACTGAACTAGAACTGAACTAGAACTGAACTAGAACTGAACTAGAACTGAACTAGAACTGAACTAGAACTGAACTAGAACTGAACTAGAACTGAACTAGAACTGAACTAGAACTGAACTAGAACTGAACTAGAACTGAACTAGAACTGACTAGAACTGAACTAGAACTGAACTAGAACTGAACTAGAACTGAACTAGACTGAACTAGAACTGAACTAGAACTGAACTAGAACTGAACTAGAACTGAACTAGAACTGAACTAGAACTGAACTAGAACTGAACTAGAACTGAACTAGAACTGAACTAGAACTGAACTAGAACTGAACTAGAACTGAACTAGAACTGAACTAGAACTGAACTAGAACTGAACTAGAACTGAACTAGAACTGAACTAGAACTGAACTAGAACTGAACTAGAACTGAACTAGAACTGAACTAGAACTGAACTAGAACTGAACTAGAACTGAACTAGAACTGAACTAGAACTGAACTAGAACTGAACTAGAACTGAACTAGAACTGAACTAGAACTGAACTAGAACTGAACTAGAACTGAACTAGAACTGAACTAGAACTGAACTAGAACTGAACTAGAACTGAACTAGAACTGAACTAGAACTGAACTAGAACTGAACTAGAACTGAACTAGAACTGAACTAGAACTGAACTAGAACTGAACTAGAACTGAACTAGAACTGAACTAGAACTGAACTAGAACTGAACTAGAACTGAACTAGAATTGAACTAGAACTGAACTAGAATTGAACTAGAACTGAACTAGAACTGAACTAGAACTGAACTAGAACTGAACTAGAACTGAACTAGAACTGAACTAGAACTGAACTAGAACTGTACTAGAACTGAACTAGAACTGAACTAGAACTGAACTAGAACTGAACTAGAACTGAACTAGAACTGAACTAGAACTGAACTAGAACTGAACTAGAACTGAACTAGAACTGAACTAGAACTGAACTAGAACTGAACTAGAACTGAACTAGAACTGAACTAGAACTGAACTAGAACTGAACTAGAACTGAACTAGAACTGAACTAGAACCAGTGATGCCAGGAGATTTTTTTCAGAAATCCCTACGCTTATGAGAAAAAATCCCTTTTTTCCCTACACCCACTTTTTATTTTCCCTACATTTTTCCCTACACTACTTTTTTCCATTTTTTTCAAAGTTTATCTTAAAAAAATACAAAAATAACATCAAAAACTAAAATATTAGCTCCGTTTTATAATATACATATATGTATGTATTTTTTTTTTTTAATTTTTAGGAATGAAATTTCTAGAATTTAAATTTAAATTTTTTTTTCTTTCAATTTTACATCATACAAATCTTCTAACCCTGACTCTTCAGTTAAGATTAAAAAAAAACAATTGAAAGATTTATGGCAGTATATCGAATCGTGATAAAAATTTATTTTATGTGCCTCCAACAAAAAAATTTTCATAAAATAATTATTTTAAATAAGGTTTACTTTTGCGTTTACTTTTTGCGGTTTACTTTTATAAATTTTCAGAACATTAAATTCATTTTTTCAATCCTGAGTTACTGCATTACGCCCCCGACTACTCTATCTATAAGGAGTCAGAATATATCGCCCTACAGGATTGGCATAATCCAAAAAGTCGTTTCAAGAAAAATGGATATGAATATTTAATGACATTTAACTATTTTTTTAATAACTTTTAAACAAATCAAGGGGTTTTAAAAATCCAGATTCAGATAGTTGAGGTTAATATGTTTCTCATCTAAATTGAAATTAAATTTTTAGTTGTCTAATATTCACAAAAACGTGGGTTTTAGTTTTTACGTTTACAAAAAATCGATTTCACATCGAAAATAATAGACATATTTGAAATTTCATAAATCTATATGAAAGATTTTAGTATGTCGCATGTTTTGAAGACCTTAGTTCAAGAAAGCCGAATTTTGGATTATGCCAGTCTTGTAGCGATATGTAGGTACATATATTGTAGAAATTACAAGCGGAATTTTTACTAACGATACACTTAAAACTGATTTCATTTTTAATTTAAAAGTTTAATACATGAAAGAGTATATTTTTAGTTGTTAAAAACTATGAAATTGAAAATCCCTACAATTTGACAATAGTAAGAAATCTTTCCCTTTTTCCCTACACGTGAAATTTTTGAAAAAAATCCCTACAAAAAGGGAAAATCCCTACACTTGGCATCACTGACTAGAACTGAACTAGAACTGAACTAGAACTGAACTAGAACTGAACTAGAACTGAACTAGAACTGAACTAGAACTGAACTAGAACTGAACTAGAACTGAACTAGAACTGAACTAGAACTGAACTAGAACTGAACTAGAACTGAACTAGAACTGAACTAGAACTGAACTAGAACTGAACTAGAACTGAACTAGAACTGAACTAGAACTGAACTAGAACTGAACTAGAACTGAACTAGAACTGAACTAGAACTGAACTAGAACTGAACTAGAACTGAACTAGAACTGAACTAGAACTGAACTAGAACTGAACTAGAACTGAACTAGAACTGAACTAGAACTGAACTAGAACTGAACTAGAACTGAACTAGAACTGAACTAGAACTGAACTAGAACTGAACTAGAATAGAACTGAACTAGAACTGGAACTAGAACTGAACTAGAACTGAACTAGAACTGAACTAGAACTGAACTAGAACTGAACTAGAACTGAACTAGAACTGGAAACTAGAACTGAACTAGAACTGAACTAGAACTGAACTAGAACTGAACTAGAACTGAACTAGAACTGAACTAGAACTGAACTAGAACTGAACTAGAACTGAACTAGAACTGACTACTAGAACTGAACTAGAACTGAACTAGAACTGAACTAGAACTGAACTAGAACTGAAACTAGAACTGAACTAGAACTGAACTAGAACTGAACTAGAACTGAACTAGAAACGGAAACTAGAACTGAACTAGAACTGAACTAGACTGAACTAGAACTGAACTAGAACTGAACTAGAACTGAACTAGAACTGAACTAGAACTGAACTAGAACCTGAACTAGAACTGACTGAACTGAACTAGAACTGAACTAGAACTGAACTAGAACTGAACTAGAACTGAACTAGAACTGAACTAGAACTGAACTAGAACTGAACTAGAACTGAACTAGAACTGAACTAGAACTGAACTAGAACTGAAACTAGAACTGAACTAGAACTGAACTAGAACTGAACTAGAACTGAACTAGAACTGAACTAGAACTGAACTAGAACTGACTAGAACTGAACTAGAACTGAACTAGATTTCTAATTATTTCTAATATTTAATATAAAACAAGTACAAACGATATAAAACTATTACGAAAGAGTTGAGTTTTTAATCTATTTTTTAATTTCTTAGAAAAAATAAGGTAGATTTTCACGTTCCAAAACAGTTTTCTTTAATAATTCCAACTAAAATGTAAATTATTTTGAAAATAATTTTTTTTAAGCTAGAACTGACAAAGGCTGATCCAATGACAACAAACAACTATCGCCATGACAATAGATAATTGTCATCAACAATTATTCATTATTTATGCAATAGAAGTTAGTAAATTGAATTTGTTGAAGTATTCGTACATACATAGTACGTACGTATGAGTAGGAAAGTTTTGAAATTCGAAACATTTTCAATAAAATTTGGAATGAATCTACACACACAAGGTTGGTAATGATGCTGTGTAGAGTATAGAGAAAAGTTGATTCTTTGTGATTAAGTGACGTTGAAAAGCAACAAATGAATGATGATGATGGTGGTGGAATGTTAGCTGCTGTTGTTGTAAAGCTCTTTTGAATTATGATGCCATTTCCGCTAATGTTATGCATTCTAATCAACTTCCGCTTAAGCCGGAGGAAATCATACACACACATACATACATATATAGGCAGACAAAAAGTATGCATATACACAAAATCAAATGACAATTTTAATTTCAAATAAACAGTTTTAACTACAGCAATAACACACATACAAATGTACACATATAATACATTTTTGTTCGGTTAAACTAATGTATGTGTTTAAATATGGAGGCTTTGCGAAAACTACAAACGCCATTTTCATTTGCATAAAAGTGTTTTCATGTATTAGTTTTAGTTTTTTTGTATGCGTGTAACTGCGTGTGGAATATAAAATGCGTGTGAGTCCATTTGTTTTTTTATTCGCTACAATTGTTGATAATAGAGTTTAGTTTAGAAGTGGAATTTTTCTCTCTAACAAAACATATAATTTTTGGAATTTACTGAAATACATTTATTGTTGTGTTAGCGGCACATGTCTAATTTGTCATGGCAGCAACAGGATGAACGTATTTTTTTTCGGTATAGCTTTAAAAGGATGTTGTGTGGTTTGTGAAAGCCCACATTTTTTTGTCAACGGCTAATTTTGTTCAATTTCCAACAATTGCTAGTTTCCTTATTAATGTTAATTGTGAAAAATGTTTCCACAATTTAAGTAGCTGAAGCCTGATCAATAAAAATAATAAATTATAATTTTTAATATTTACAAAAAGGCGTAAATTATCGATTAAATTGTTTAAATAATGACAGAGTTAAATTTATGGTGGGGGGAAAATAGCTTAAAATATTTATGATATTTATAGCGGTTTTAAATTAGTAAAATTATTAGAGCGAATTTTTATTATTTAATGTCATTAAATAAATAGTATTTATTTTAAAATATATGAAGTGGAAGTGTATAGTTGGGAGGATTTTAAAATTTTTGTTAACAGGAGTTGTACAGTGGAGCTATATTCTAGGAGTAATCATATATACTTTATCAATAAGGATTATTATCGACTATACAGACGAACAAACAAACAAACAAACAGGCAGAAAGACAGACAGACAAATAGGAAGACAAATGGACAGACAAGATAACTAAAACATATCAGATTCATATAATAAACAGAAACATTGAAATTGAATCAAATGTAAAATGTTTAAATATCTAAAAATTTTCCTTAAATTCAAAATTTACTAAATTTTTTTTTATAACATGAAAAAGCCTTAAAAATACTTTCTCTGTTAACGTTTTTTTTTTTCAATTTTGATTTGATTATTTCTTATTTTCACTTTCTGTTTGTTTCTTTTTTCATTTTGTTTAATAAATACCCATTTCCATCAGCCATAAATCATTTATTTCTGTAGCAAAAATGAAGCAAACATTTTTAAAATAAAATTTTTTCTGTTTAAATAATACCAACGTCATCTCATACTATCAATTATTCAAGTCCTTACTTTCTTTTATTTTTATTATTTTGTGTTTGTTTTACCTTTCTACCAAAATTACAAATTACGCATACAAAATATGAAAAATATTTTAACATTTATTTAAGAAAATTTAATGTTTTTTTTCGAAAAAAAGGAAAAATAAAATAAGAATAAATAAAGTCTGTTTTAAGTTTTTTTTTGCAAACTCATACAAATTAAATTGGATTTATGTGCTGTAACGCGTTAGTATTCAAACAAGCTTAATGTGTATAAAAGTGATTTTAGTACAAAGAAAACACTGAGTACTGGACTCACGGGGAGGACAGCAAGGATGGAATTTAAAAATTTTATACTTTAATAACAAGAAAACATAGTCCTAGTTTTATTATAAAAACATAGGCTTGCTTTTTTTGCTAAAGCCGTGCTTAAAGTTTTTGGTGTATTTTACTGTATCATAAACTTTAATATGATCTGCAGAGCATGATGGGCAATGTTATATTAAATACATGAGCTTTTTCTTTTTCTTCTGACTTTTTTTTACTTATTTATTTGTACTCTGTACTATCAACTCTATAAGTTTTGTATATACTTTTATACACACGCACTTTTTTACATACAGACTAAAACACATTATCATATACATATATGTATATACTAACCCAGCAAGCATTTTTGTAGAGGATTTGTTCGAGGAGTATCATGTCTGGCTTAAAATTGTTCGCCAATCATATTGACAAAGTTAATATTATGAAAGTTATCTTACATCAATAATAACTGTTATTCTTGAAAACGTCTTCTATGAGACACGTAAAAGTGACATTTTGAAGACATTTTTTCCTATAATTATTTATATAAAGTGAAACTTGTTTTTGCAATTAAAAGCATTATTTCTATCTATCTACTATCCTCCAGTAGTATCTTAAATGTTTACTTGCAGCAGACAAAAACAAATTTAAGATTTAACTTCCAATTATAATTATTAAGAGTCTACAGAGTATACGACCGGATAATAAAAATCGATAGCCAAGTATATTGTTTTAAAAAAAGTGTTACCTTTTCACACTATCAGCCAGAAAAGTCTTAAGACTTGACAACTTTGAAGTTCCCCCATAGTTTTGTCTTCCAAATGTTTGCTGGATTATATGTGTTTATATAACATTCTATATTCTCAAGGATATAAATCTGTGTAGATATGTATGTATTGTGTAAGTTTTCATGTATATTTCTCATACTCTTTTCATGCTTTCTTCACAACTTGTTTATTCTCTTTTTTTTCGTTTCGATTATACAATAACAACAAAAAAAAATCTTTAAGAATAAAATGAAAAAAAAAAAACTGAAAGAAACTAAAGTTTCATACATTTTTCATATCATCAATATAGAGGTTTGCTTACATTAAACATAGAATCAAAGAAAAGAAACAAAAAATATTAAAAAATAATTTAATGAAAAGCAACTAAAAGAAAAGAAAAATCATCATCAAGAAAATATAGTTAATATGTAATCGTATAACTGCAGTTCACGGTACAAAAAGGGATAAGAAAAATAATTTTAATTTTATAGAGATTCCTTTAAATGAAGAGAACTGGAGGTGATCTGGTTTAAATATAAAGCAGCTGTTTTAAATAAAAAATTTTCTATCTTAAAGCTTTCACTAGTTACCCTATACATTACTGGAGATCAGTCAGGTATCTAGTTACCCAACTTTTTGTGTGCTAATGAAATCTTAAAAAACTTGTGTTTTGCCTAAAAGTGCTGACAAAAAGGATTTTGTGACGCATTAAGAATCAACGGTTTTTCTATATGATTACTTTTAAACATAATTCACAGCTATTTACCAGTCAAAAGGGAAATCAAAGGAACCAAATAAAAAAACCAACAAAGGCTATTAATAGCATTAGTTGGAGAAAATAAATTCAAACTAAAATATAAAAAAAGTAACAACAAAAAAATAGAATATGTTTAATACAATAAATTTACTTAAATAAACGCTAAAAATAACAATTTGGAAAATTAACTAAAATATTAATTTCAAATTGGAGTTCTATGAGCATATTTATCTAGCGTTCGTAGTAGGAAATGGCAAGACTATAGACTAGACTATAGACTAGACTATAGACTAGACTATAGACTAGACTATAGACTAGACTATAGACTAGACCAGCGGTTCCCACCGTTTTTTACTTCGCGGACCCCTTGAGGAATTTATTTAATTTCACGGACCCCCATACATATTTTTATATCTTGTTGTTATAAATAATTGTTCATCCGAAAATTGTCTTAGTCCTGGTCCATAAACCCTATAAAATATTCCCGTACATTGAGAATATTTAGTATTTCGGAGATGTTTTCAATTGCATGGTTTTAAATATAGAATGACTTCTAACATGATGTTTAATTTTATGATCGTGAGAGCTTTCATGTTCATTTCTCGCCAAGGTAGCGAGGTTTCTTTATCAAGTATTGTCGACATGTGCTTAAAGAGTCATGTTTCTAAATTTTTTTGCTATTGCATAGGAGTGAGCTGAGTATGTAAGCTAAGTTTTCGGGAAAATATGTGAAAGTTAGACTTCTTCGATGTTGTTGCGTAATGCGTTACCCACATAAAATATGACCTGAACTCTTTGCGAATGTACTGTGAATTTGGATCTTAAATTTGAATTTTAAAATACCTACGAATTATTTTACTGCGTGGTTTTGACTATTTACGCAAAACGCTATTAATTTTCTGATGTCGATTTAATAATATTGGACAACAAAATGAAGTTAAAATCTGTGTATCACTTCGGAATTGGAATATTTATATTTAAAATTAACTAGTTTAACACTTTTGCTTACAATTTAAAAAAATATTATGAAATGTGACCTAACTTCATATTCCGGGATACCAGTATTCAGTATTTAATTCTAAGGCAAATCATTATCCGTCTGATATAAAAACATTTATTTCGATACATGTACATTTATAAAAATTACAAATCACGTAATACTTTACTTTATAAAAGTGAAACAATAAATTTGTAGGGCCTAGCTTCATCCTGATAAACGACCGAAACAATAAAATTCAAAAAGTCACCAACAAATCTGGGATTATTGAATAAAAATTGTGTATTTTAGTATTTATGAAAAATTTGGAGATATTTTTAATATTTTCTAACATATAGAGAATATTTTTTATTCATGATTTTTTTTTCGTTCGTCTTCGCGGACCCCCTAGGATTTTGCTACGGACCACTAGGGGTCCGCGGACCCCCTTTTGGGAACCGTTGGACTAGACTATAGACTAGACTATAGACTAGACTATAGACTAGACTATAGACTAGACTATAGACTAGACTATAGACTAGACTATAGACTAGACTAGACTATAGACTAGACTATAGACTAGACTATAGACTAGACTATAGACTAGACTATAGACTAGACTATAGACTAGACTATAGACTAGACTAGACTAGACTATAGACTAGACTATAGACTAGACTATAGACTAGACTATAGACTAGACTATAGACTAGACTATAGACTAGACTATAGACTAGACTATAGACTAGACTATAGACTAGACTATAGACTAGACTATAGACTAGACTATAGACTAGACTATAGACTAGACTATAGACTAGGCTATAGACTAGACTATAGACTAGACTATAGACTAGACTATAGACTAGACTATAGACTAGACCAGCGGTTCCCACCGATTTTTACTTCGCGGACCCCTTGAAGAACTTATTTAATTTCGCGGACCCCCATACATATTTTGATATCTTATTGTTCTAAATAATTGTCCATCCGAAAATTGACCTAGTCCATTAATCCCTAGGTCTAATAAATGTAGAGATGTCATATCTATAAAATATTCCCGTACATTGAGAATATATAATATTTCAGATAGGTTTTCAATTGCATGTTTTGAAGATAGAATGACTTCATTGTTGATATGTTAACATGATGTTTAATTTTATGATCGTGAGATCTTTCATATTCATTTTTCTTCAAGATAGCGAAAAGATTTCTTTATCAAATATTGTCACATGTGCTTAAGGAGTCACGTTTCAAAAATTTGTTGCGATTGCAAAGGGTGAACTGAGTAAGTGAGCTAAGTGTTCGGGAAAATAATATAAGAAAGTTGGACTTCTTCTATGTTGTTGCGGAATGCGTTATCCGCATAATATATGATTTGAACTCTTTGTTAAAGTACTGTGAATTTGGAACTTAAATTTGAATTTTAAAATACCAACGAATTATTTTACTTCATGGTTTTTGGCTACATATTTACGCGAAACGCTATGGATTTTCTGATGTTAATTTAATATTATGTATTGGTCGACAAAATCAAGTTAAAATCTGTGTATCACGTCGGATTGGAATATTTATAAAAAGATGCATAAAGAGTTACCTCTGTTTTGAAAATATATAATTTTAGTCCTTTCAAACAAGAACACTTTTGCTTACAATTTTATAAACTTAAATCTGTAATAAGCTTGTCTTTGAATTGAACTTCATACTCCGGAATACCAGTATCGCTAATTTAATTGTAAGGCAGAGTATTATTTGTCTGAAATAAAAACCATTATTTCAGTACATATACAGAAAATAAAAATTACAAATCACGCAATACTTTACTTTATAAAAGTTATACAATAAATTTGTAGGGTCTAGCTTCTTCCTGATAAACAACCGAAAAAATAGAATTCAAAAAGTCACCAAAAAAATTTGGGATTATTGCACAAAAATTGGAGATATTTGTACATACATATAAAAGAATATTGTTTATTCATGTTTTTTTTCGTTCGTCTTCGCGGACCCCCTAGGATTTTACTACGGACCACTAGGGGTCCGCGAACCCCCATTTGGGAACCGTTGGACTAGACTATAGACTAGACTATAGACTAGACTATAGACTAGACTATAGACTAGACTATAGACTAGACTATAGACTAGACTAGACTAGACTCTAGACTAGACTATAGACTAGACTATAGACTAGACTATAGACTAGACTATAGACTAGACTATAGACTAGACTATAGACTAGACTATAGACTAGACTATAGACTAGACTATAGACTAGACTATAGACTAGACTATAGACTAGACTATAGACTAGACTATAGACTAGACTATAGACTAGACTATAGACTAGACTATAGACTAGACTATAGACTAGACTATAGACTAGACTATAGACTAGACTATAGACTAGACTATAGACTAGACTATAGACTAGACTAGACTAGACTAGACTAGACTATAGACTAGACTATAGACTAGACTATAGACTAGACTATAGACTAGACTATAGACTAGACTATAGACTAGACTATAGACTAGACTATAGACTAGACTATAGACTAGACTATAGACTAGACTATAGACTAGACTATAGACTAGACTATAGACTAGACTATAGACTAGACTATAGACTAGACTATAGACTAGACTATAGACTAGACTATAGACTAGACTATAGACTAGACTATAGACTAGACTATAGACTAGACTATAGACTAGACTATAGACTAGACTATAGACTAGACTATAGACTAGACTATAGACTAGACTATAGACTAGACTATAGACTAGACTATAGACTAGACTATAGACTAGACTATAGGACTAGACTATAGACTATAGACTATAGACTAGACTATAGACTAGACTATACTAGACTAGACTATAGACTAGACTATAGACTAGACTATAGACTAGACTATAGACTAGACTATAGACTAGACTATAGACTAGACTATAGACTAGACTATAGACTAGACTATAGACTAGACTATAGACTAGACTATAGACTAGACTATAGACTAGACTATAGACTAGACTATAGACTAGGACTATAGACTAGACTATAGACTAGACTATAGACTAGACTATAGACTAGACTATAGACTAGACTATTGATTAGACTATAGACTAGACTATAGACTAGACTATTGATTAGACTATAGACTAGACTATAGACTAGACTATTGATTAGACTATAGAATCGAGTATTGATTAGACTATAGTATGGACTATTTATTAGACTATAGACTAGACTATAGAATAGACAATTGATTAGAATATAGACTAGGCTATAGAATCGACTATTGATTAGACTGTAGACTAGAAAATATTTCAATAAAATGTATAAAACATATTGGTGTTTCCTTTCTATTAAATTTCAACATAAATAGCTGAAGTATATATTAATAGTAAATATTTTCAACTTCTTTATTATAAAAAAGTATGAAATTCAAATTACTTTCCAACTTCCTTAGTCATGTTTTCGTCATTTATATTCTCCAAAAATTATTCAAGATTTTAAATTTTTATTTAAAACAAGAATTTAAACTAAATTGTATACAAAATAAATCAATAAAATGCCTACAAATTTTTGTAAAATTTAAACAAAAATTCCCTGGGTTTTTCTAGCCAAAATACTAAATCATATAAAACAATCACGTTTTATTTTAACAAGACTCGTATTCATTATCGCGCAGTTTTGTCATTAAATATTAAATGGAAAATGAGAGCAAATCTTTCAAACACTTTATGCACAAAATCTACAACAATAAATTTTCTATGTATTTATTATTAAGTTAATAGAGTGTAGCAGTGTTATTTGGCTACTTTACACATTCAAACACCAACCACCCCGCCACGTTTTCTCCTCCTTTTCTCACTCAATAAAAAACATGACAGTGCTGTTTGTTATTTTGTCATTCATTATAAATTTCAGTATTTTTATTTTAAGGTTGAAATTTTTGTTGGTGGTGTTGTTGTTGTGATTTCAGTTTAGTTTGTTGTTGTTGTCTATACTACACCTACTGTCACTTTAAACGCCCTGCTCGTTTGTTTTCATTTCGATTATCAACGCATTTGTAGGTCGAACGCCTTAATGTAGGCAATTTGTTATTATTTGCTACTGTTTTTTTTTGTCATGATTTACCAAGTCTACACACATTTTCAAATAAATATAAAATACTATTTTAACGGTATAATTTTTGGTTTATAGAAGTTTACCTACAAATATTTTTTCAGTTTATCCTGTTTGTCATTTGTTAGAGGTGTTGTACATTAACCTTTTGCAACTTTACTATAGTGTTGTAAGTATTGTTTTGTTTCGAGTGTATTCTTTATCATACTTTAGCATTTTGTATTCCCGGCTTGCAGTAGAGTAAAGTGTATGTTTTTCGTAGGCTTGGGGATGTGCGTGCCAAATTGTGTCTGTGTTTATTTTTGGAAAATTTATGTGTTGAATTTATATTTAAAAGACTGCTAATGTGTTGTACATTTTAAACATGTTTCTTTGTTAAATATATTGTTCTATTTTTTAAACTAAAGTTGTGAGTTTAATTTTTATGTTTAAACAACTTCTACTTGAGTGAAAGAATTAATTTAGTTGTAGCGCAAATTTTTTTTTGTAATAAAATAATTTAAAAGGCAGTTTTTTAACTCATAGATCATCGATGAATTTATTTTGTGCCACAAAACAAAATATATTTTTCCCAAAAAAAAGGAAATTGTTGGCATTATAAAAAACAATGAAGCGTTAACAAAATAACAACATCGAAATAAAGAAAAAAAACTAAAGTTTTTGCTGACAAATATCAATAAAAATAACAATATATAACTGTCAACAAATGTTGAAAATTTTTCTATTTTTTTCGCCTAACTGAAAATAATCACCAATATATGGATAATATATACATACATATAAACATGGTATTCACAGTTTTTGTTTTATAGATGTTAATTAAGCAAAATAGATTGGGGATAGTATATACAAGCATACAAATATGTATATCAAATGAAAGGTCTTTGGAATGTCTTTCTTCTCATATAGATATATACCTATTGAAAAAATAAATTGATGGGTAGAGTCCCCAAAATTTCAAATAGAAACATTCTCGAAAATTATCCATAATTGAAATATATGGAAGATAGTTGGTAGATAGTTGGGAGATAGAAGGAATATTAATGATTATTGAATTAGTCTTGTTTTGCTTTAAAATATTTTATTTTATATTTATTTATTTATTTTTCTTATATTTCTAGACAAATTTGATTCAAATAATTTGACTTAAAAAAGTCCTTTGGTTATTTAAAGTTCCCTCTTCAAATACTGTTGGGGCTGAACTATGAGTATCCTTTTTAAAATGTTTCTAGTTTTTGGCATAAAATATGATTTTAATAAACAAAAAAAAGTAAAAGATCAAATAAACGCAGCAAACTATTTATTTTAATTAAACATTTAAAATCTGACAGTTTTAGCTATAAATTTACAAAAAAAATATGAAATTTGCAAACAGTGGAACTTTTTTGTTAAAACTAAAACTAAATATAATAAAATAAATTGCAATACACTGGGAAAATAGTTTAGGAAACTTAACTAAACTTATAAAATTTGTAAAAATATAAAAACATTTAATATATTATCTTCTTCACGAATATTCCGAGAATCTGTTTTTTAGTGTGATTAGTAAAATAAAGTTGGGCATACTTTAAGGCTGTTTAATTGAAAAGAAGTGATATTGGCTATGGTTCCCATGAGGAACAAAGGGCCATCACAAATTGGTTTCATTCAGAACTATTGGATGCTTTTTGTTTTATCTCCCTCTTGATAAGATCTCGTCTCCATGTATGCAATGGGCGTCCTCTTCTGTGTTGCCCTGTGGTATCCAGTCGATGGCTGCTTTTGCAGTGTCACCGTGGGATCTACGTAGCGTATGACCTATCCATTTCCATTTGAGAATGAGTATTTCGATTTTTATAGGGCTTTGATTTGTCCTGCGCCATAGCTCCTAATTTGATATTACCGCAGGCCAGAATATGCGTAAAATCCGGCGAAAGCATCGGTTTACGAAGACCTGCACTGAAATGGCAATGCATTTCAAGTCTCACTAGCGTAAAAGAGTGCGGATTTGTCACAGGTGTTAAATAATTTTATCCTTGTGTTCAAAGAAATGATGGTCGATCTCCATATTGCGTTTAACATGCCACGCCTTCGTGGGAGACTCCCACATTCGTAATGATGCTACCAAGATAGCAAAAGGACATTACGTCGTCCAAATCAACATTGCGTATTCTAAACTTGTTGGCGTTGATGGTATTACAATGCATTGACTTTGCTCTTAGACGTATTTATCATCAGGTCAGCTTTTGCCGCTTCCATTGACCTCAGTTTCGATGCCATATCTCCGTGGCTATGCGATAGCAGATGTCATCTGCATACTCCAGACATTCCGGTCGTTCGTTGAGACCCCATCTTATGCTCAGTTTACAGCGAGTGGCATTGGGAACAATTACATCAAGAATGAGATAACACACATCCATGCCTGACGCCTGTAAGTATATTGAAGCAATCACTAACAGCATGTTGATATGATCTTTTTAATTTTTGTGGACGGAAACCAGCATGCTCGTGGCGGAGGTCCGGAAGAACGGCTTCAGCAATTCTATTACTTATTATATGCACTATGACCTTGTTTACCGCGCTTAGTATCATTATTCCCCTCCAGTTCCGACACACCGTGAGGTTTCCCTTCTTGGAGATGTTGACGATAATGCCCTCTTGAGCATCAGTAGCCCTGAAGCTACCAAAAGTTTGATCTAGTGTATTCACTCTTGCTAGGGCTTTTGTAAACATCATTTCCTTAAGTAACCCACAAGCCATCGTTCTTAATGAAAAATTCTATATTTTACTGAGATCTACTAAAAAGTTACGTTTAGTGTAAAAAACTAGTTAAGAAAATTTAAAAAAAGCATTTAAAATATATTTTTCTCTTTAAACTACAAAAACTAAATTGATCACTTTAATATACAATATTTTCACGAATATTCCAAGATATTGTTTAAATTTAAATAAATCTAAAGCATACTTTTAGGCTGGTATAATACAAATAAAAGAGCTTTTCTTTAACTGTATAGAATTTATGACAAAATATTATATTTAAAATACATAAAATGCTAAAACTTTCTACTCAGCACAATTTGGCCAAAACAAAAGTTTTACGCGTTATATCAATCTATTTCAACACACATATTTACACATATACAGGGATACACAAACATACATGTGTATGTACAGTAATTCCTCTTTTTACGCTGAAAAAATTTGGTTCAATACTAATTCAAATCAACTGGAAAACTGTAGTAAATTGGAGAAAATCGCTAATATTGTAAAGAATAGATCAATAAAAATTATTTAATATATAACTCTTTTATGATTGAAATTTGATTTACACTGTTTCGTTTTACATTGCTATTTTTCCAAATTTATGATAATGTCAATAAAGGGATTACTGTATATGTATTATAGATTTATATTTATTATAATAGACAGTATTTTTTAGGATTATTATATGATTTTTTTTTGTGTACAACAAAAATTGGAAATATATAAATAAATAGTGGTTATATTTTGGTAATACACCACACACACATACACACAGAGACACATACACAAAGTATATTATTTATGGCTTATTTGTGCACATTTATATATTTCATTTTTATAGATTTTATGTTGATTTAGTTTTTGATTGTCAATACTCTAAATAAAGTATTTATGATGAAATCATCAGTATTAAACAGGTTAGTTTAATGCTTCAATAATTGCAGCAAATCAGTACAATGACATTCGTTCCCATTCACAGCCAAAACATTGATTTCAATATCAAATACTTTTTTTTTGAATTAAAGGTACTTGAAGTCATTCCCAATAATATAACAATAATAATAATAATACAAATAAATAATGAATGTAAAAATCATAAAAATGCCCCTATTAAGGCAATAATGTTTTGTAAATAAAATTCGTAAAATAAAATATCTAAACAGCAGCAGTTATACAAAATCTTTATAATTTCGTTTTTAACATTTCATTTAATGCTACACTAAACAAATGAAATATAATCATAAAATAAAATGATTTGTTTGAAAAAAAAAAAAAAAAAAAACAAGTAAGAGTGTTATATTCGGCTATGCCGAATCTTATATACCCACCATCAATCCTCGTTTGACTCGAATGAAACTTACTTATGTCGAATTTCATCTATATACTCGTATATTTAGGCCAGTTATAAGCGTTAAAGTAATTTTCTGAAGGGGACCATATATAGGGGGGTAGGGTCAATTATGGGTCGATCCTGATAAAATTTGGTAGATAGAATTTGGTTCGTATTAAATTTATTTGTGTCAAATTTCATCGCTACACTCGTATTTTTAAACCATTAATGAGCGTTGCAGTCATTTTCTGAAGGGGACCTTATATGGGGGGTAGGGTCAATCATGGACCGATCCTCATAAAATTTTTTAGATAGATTTTGACTCGTATGAAACTTACTTATGTCGAATTTCATCTATATACTAGTATTTTTAAGCCAGTAATGAGCGTTAAAGTCATTTTCTGAAGGGGACCTTTTATGGGGGGTAGGGTCAATTATGGACCGATCCTCATAAAATTTCGCATATTGATTTTGGATCATAAGAAACTTACTTATGTCGAATTTCATCGCTATATTCGTATTTTTAAACAAGTTATGGCTGTTAAAGCTGCTTTTCGAGGGGCCACTTGTATGGGGGCTATCCGAAAACGTGGACCGATATTGCCCATTTTCAATACCAAACAAACCTTACCTACAAGAAATATTTATGTGAAATTTCAACCCTCTAGCTCTTTCCATTTGGACTCTATCGTGCTTTCAACAGACAGACAGACAGACGGACGGACAGACGAACAGACATGGCTAGATCGTCTTAGAATTTAATGAGAACCCAGAATATATATATATATATATATTTCTATGTGTTACAAACGGAATGACAAAATCAATATACCCCCCATCTTTTTTGATGGTGGGTATAAAAATGAAATTTACGAGTTTTTCTCGGCACTCGCCATTCGAAATCTGTCTTTATTTGTGTTATTAAGCCAGGAAATTAAATGAAATACTTAAAGTGCAAAAAAAAAAAACATAAGGATTTAATTTAATAGCCAAGTTTCTTTTATATTTTAGCCTTGTACTATATATTTTTTCATCTCATTTATACTTTAGTTTCTTTTTTTTATTGGACATTTAAAAGCATCTATTTGTATGTTTTGTATAGCAGGTTATAATAAAAAGTGAAGTAGTGCAGACTTATGACATTGTATGTATTTATTGGCTGTTTTCATTACACGATTATAAACAGTAAATCTTGGTAGTTGTTTTTCTTTTTCTTTAATTTTTCTTTTTTCACTATCAAAATCAATTGAATTTTTACATTATTATAATTTGTTATTTAAGTTTTTCTTTTGCATTTTTATACATACTTGATTCAATATTTGATTTTATTATTGCTGTTACTTTGGCATTATAAACGTCAAGTGTTCAAATAAGTTTTACACTCTAAAGAAATTGTTATCAAGTTTAGTTATATTCACATTGATAATATTTAATAATCATTTATTAGAAGAAAAATCTTTAAAATTTCACTTTATATCCATATTCGCGAATATTCTAAGAGTTTCTTTAATGATAAATTTTGTGAGCATACTTTAAGGCTTGTGTATTAATTAAAAGGTGAGTAACTCGTTATTAAACACTCAGATTGATATTTCTTTCTACAGACACTTATTATACAAGAAGTTACTATTCATAAATATTCAAATATTAATTTGTCAAAGGAATCAATTGGATTTTTTTAAATTATGAATCTTATAGTTTTTCAATATCTGTCTTGTATATTTGAAAAATGTTTATATTACAAAAGAAAAAATTACAAAATTTCGAATTATATTTCTTTTCGAGAATATTCCAAGAGTTTTGTTTAATAATAACATTTGCGAGCATACTTTAAGGCTTGTATGTATATTATAAAGTGAGTAAAAATATTTATTTAAAATTCAGACTAATGTTCCCAAAAAAAAGTTTAAATAAAGTGTCTCTGAAGTACCTATCGAAGCTTATAAAGAAAGCGTTTCGTGATTAGCAACGTGTAGAAGACGGATTGTGTGATTTAGAAGTGGAGATTTTGACACGAAAGACAATGAATCGGCGAAAAGGTTTGAAGAGCAAGAATAGGGGATATTACTTGATACAGATTGTAGAGCATACAGATTGTAGCGCACAACAGGCCCGATAGTGGCCTAGGTGTATTTCTTCGGATCTGATGTAGTATACATCCTCCTATCAGCAAAACCTAACTTAACCTGATACAGATTGTTGTCAAACTCAACAAGAGCTAGTATTCACCGAAAAAGCAGCGAAATTGGAATTGAAGCCTTGTGATTTGCCCCTCCGAAATGCTGCCAAAACGCTATAAAGAAAACATTGTTTTTGCTATAAATAAAGGATCTATTACGATAATATCAAACTACTACAGGGAGTTCAGCGTACATGCTGCTTGGATATAAGTGGTGCCATGTGTACTACTTCAATCAAGGCTCTGGAAACGTTGCTAGATATTCCACCCATTGAAATATATATAAGATATGAGGCGACACTTACAGCCGAACGTTCTTTACTTTAGGCGAACTGGCCAAAAACGGTTATAGGACACGTCATCAATGTATACTGGACACATTGGAAGGTTATACACATTCATCGGACGTGCCTGACCGCATACCAGACACTGAATATGTCGGAAACTTTGAAACGCTAATCCCTGATGGAATGTCTTGGTCAAGCGGAACATTAGAGCAAATACCAGTAGGAATCCGTTGCTACACGGATGGCTCTAAATTAGGGGACAAAGTGGGCCTGGTGTTCTATATTGAAGACCCAGAAACAGAAATATACCACCGTTTACCTAATCATAACACAAGCTTCCAGGCAGAAGTACGAGCAATAACGGAATGTGTAAATTGGATTAGAATAAATATGGCGCCCACAGGGCTTAATATATTTACCGACAGCCAGAAGGCAATTTGTGCGATATCAGGTAATAGAGTTAAATCTAAGACCGTATTGGATTGTAAGAAAGCTTTAACTGAATACTCTCCCAGAGGTAAGGTTCACATCATATGGGTACCAGGCCACTCGGGAGTAGTCGGCAACGAAAGGGCGAATGTAATAGCTTTAAAGGGAAGGGAGCTCGATGTAGTTAACCTGACAAACGCAAAACTATTCGACGCAACAAAAGCTGAATTAAAAATATGGATGAGAGAATCCCATAAGGCCTCTTGGAATAATGAAACGGTGGGTAGAACCACAAAGATTCTATGGGGTGACCCTGATGAGAGCAAGACGAGAAATCTTCTCAAAATGAGCAAGTCTGAGGTTAGTATGATGGTACGTATTCTCAGTGGACACACAGGATTACGAGCACATCTATAAAAAATTGGACGTGCGAATTCAGACGAATGTAGAGCATGTGGAGAGGACAGTGAAACTCTGGAGCACTTTCTTTGCCATTGTCAGGCATTCTTCGAAGTTAGATCCAAGTATCTTGGAAGTGATGTTATTCCGGAAATAACATTCTTAACCAACACCGTTTGGAAGATTCTTAGGAATTACGTCCAGGAAACTGAGTTTCTGAACATGGAAAAATAATACATTTAGTGAACATTTTTTTTTTCTTGAATTGGAGCGCACAACAGGCCCGATAGTGGCCTAGGTGTATTTCTTCGGATTTGATGTAGTATACATCCTCCTATCAACCTTAACTAACCTAACCTATTATATGCACTATGACCTTGTTTACCGCGCTTAGTATCATTATTTCCCTCCAGTTCCGACACACCGTGAGGTTTCCCTTCTTGGAGTTGTTGACGATAATGCCCTCTTGAGCATCAGTAGCCCTGAAGCTACCGAAAGTTTGATCTAGTGTATTCACTCTTGCTAGGGCTTTTGTAAACATCATTTCCTTAAGTAACCCACAAGCCATCGTTCTTAATGAAAAATTCTATATTTTAACCTTTCGATAAACTGAGATCCACTAAAAAGTTACGTTTAGTGTAAAAAACTAGTTGAGAAAATTTTAAAAAAGCATTTAAAATATATTTTTCTCTTTAAACTACAAAAACTAAATTGATCACACAATTGATCCAAGATATTGTTTAAATTTAAATAAATCTAAAGCATTCTTTTAGGCTGGTATAATACAAATAAAAGAGCTTTTCTTTAACTGTATAGAATTTATGACAAAATATTATATTTAAAATACATAAAAAGCTATAACTTTCTACTCAGCACAATTTGGCCAAAAAAAGTTTTACGCGTTATATCAATCTATTTAAACACACATATTTACACATATACAGGGATACACAAACATATATGTGTATGTACAGTAATTCATCTTTTTACGCTGAAAAAATTTGGATCCATACTAATTCAAATCAACTGGAAAACTGTAGTAAATTGGAGAAAATCGCTAATATTGTAAAGAATAGATCAATAAAAATTATTTAATATATAACTCTTATGATTGAAATTTGATTTATACTGTTTCGTTTTACATTGCTATTTTTCCAAATTTATGATAATGTCAATAAAGGGATTACTGTATATGTATTACATATTTATATTTATTATAATAGACAGTATTTTTTAGGATTATTATATGATTTTTTTTTGTGTGCAACAAAAATTGGAAATATATAAATAAATAGTGGTTATATTTTGGTAATACACCATACACACATACACACAGAGACACATACACAAAGTATATTATTTATGGCTTATTTGTGCACATTTATATATTTTATTTTTATAGATTTTTGTTGATTTAGTTTTTGATTCTCAATACTCTAAATAAAGTATTTATGATGAAATCATCAGTATTAAACAGGTTAGTTTAATGCTTCAATAATTGCAGCAAATCAGCACAATGACATTCGTTTCTATTCACAGCCAAAACATTGATTTCAATATCAAATACTTTTTTTTTTTGAATTAAAGGTACTTGAAGTCATTCCCAATAATATAACAATAATAATAATAATAATAATAATAATAATAATAATAATAATAATAATAATAATAATAATAATAATAATAATAATAATAATAATAATAATAATAATAATAATAATAATAATAATAATAATAATAATAATAATAATAATAATAATACAAATAAATAATGAATGTAAAAATCATAAAAATGCCCCTATTGAGGCAATAATGTTTTGTAAATAAAATTCGTAAAATAAAATATCTAAACAGCAGCAGTTATACAAAATCTTTATAATTTCATTTTTAACATTTCATTTAATGCTACACTAAACAAATGAAATGTAATCATAAAATAAAATGATTTGTCTGAAAAAAAAAAATGAAATTTACGATTTCTTCTCTGCACTCGCCATTCGAAATCTGTCTTTATTTGTGTTATTAAGCCAGGAAATTAAATGAAATACTTAAAGTGCGAAAAAAACATAAGGATTTAATTTAATAGCCAAGTTTCTTTTATATTTTAGCCTTGTACTATATATTTTTTCATTTCATTTATACTTTAGTTTCTTTTTTTTATTGGACATTTAAAAGCATCTATTTGTATGTTTATAATAAAAAGTGAAGTAGTGCAGAGTAATGACATTGTATGTATTTATTGGCTGTTTTTATTACACGATTATAAACAGTAAATCTTGGTAGTTGTTTTTCTTTTTCTTTAATTTTTCTTTTCACTATCAAAATCAATTGAATTTTTACATTATTATAATTTGTTATTTAAGTTTTTCTTTTGCATTTTTATACATACTTGATTCAATATTTGATTTTATTATTGCTGTTACTTTGGCATTATAAACGTCAAGTGTTCAAATAAGTTTTACACTCTAAAGAAATTGGTATCAAGTTTAGTTATATTCACATTGATAATATTTAATAATCATTTATTAGTAGAAAAACTGTAAAATTTCACTTTATATCCATATTCGTGAATATTCTAAGAGTTTCTTTAATGATAAATTTTGTGAGCATACTTTAAGGCTTGTGTATTAATTAAAAGGTGAGTAACTCGTTATTAAACACTCAGATTGATATTTCTTTCTACAGAAACTTATTATACAAGAAGTTACTATTCATAAATATTCAAATATTAATTTGTCAAAGGAAACAATTGGATTTTTTTAAATTATGAATCTTATAGTTTTTCAATATCTGTCTTGTATATTTGAAAAATGTTTATATTACAAAAAAAAACAAAATTTCGAATTATATTTCTTTTCGCGAATATTCCAAGAGTTTTGTTTAATTATAACATTTGCGAGCATACTTTTAGGCTTGTATGTATATTATAAAGTGAGTAAAAATATTTATTTAAAATTCAGACTAATGTTCCTAAAAAAAGTTTAAATAAAGTGTCTCTGAAGTACCTATAGAAGCTTATAAAGAAAGCGTTTCATGATTAGCAACGTGTAGAAGACGGATTGTGTGGTGGAGATTTTAACACGGAAGACAATGGATCGGCGAAAAGGTTTGAAGAGCATGAATAGGGGACATTACTTGATACAGATTGTAGCGCATACAGATTGGAGCGCACAACAGGCCCGATAGTGGCCTAGGTGTATTTCTTCGGATCTGATGTAGTATACATCCTCCTATCAGCCTAACCTAACCTAACCTGATACAGATTGTTGTCAAACTCAACAAGAGCTAGTATTCACCGAAAAAGCAGCGAAATTGGAATTGAAGCCTTGTGATTTGCCCCCCCGAAATGCTGCCAAAACGCTATAAAGAAAACATTGTTTTTGCTATAAATAAAGGATCTATTACGATAAGCCGAAGCGTAGAAAATCAAATGTGTAGCACCGTCAACCAGCCGAATTGGCATCAGAACCAAATATCCATAATGCTAAGGCAATACTCTGTAATTGGTGAGACCAAAAGGTCTATCTTTTATGAGGTCCTGAAATCTTGTTAGATCATTACAGGGAAACTGTACAAAGGCAACTGATCCGTTTGAAACGAGCATTGATCAAAAAATTCCCAGAATATGCGGTTGTTTAATACAAAAGGGGAGTTCTTCCAGTTTTTTATATCCGATAAATTGATCCAAAATTTAGGTACAATTTCTGTGGCATTAATACAACTTGATTCTTACTAATATACGGAAGATAAATATTTAGTTAGCTAGTGGATGGTATTAATTGTTGACATTAATTTGTTTGGTATTTATATTAACGATTCTAATAATATTCACGAATATTCCACAAATCTGTTTACTTTACATTCAGCATACTTTAAATTGAAGCATACTTTAAGGCATTTATAAAATATTAAACTTCTTTTAAATAACAACTACAGGAACACTACAAAATCTTGTTAATAATAATTCGAATTTTCTTTAAGTGTATAAAACCAATCATGCCAATTTTCAATACAATTGAATTATAAGAAATTTTGTGTGTGTGCGAATTTTTCTATTTTGTTCTCTCTCTCTCTCTCTTTCCCTATTATATCAGGGCAAATATTTATTTTAATTTAAGTTGACGATGATGGTTGATGGGTGGTAATGAAGGCAGCCAGACAGACAGACCGGTAGATGGAGTCGATAATAAAATTTGTTATAATTTTATGTTGCTTTCAATAATATTCCCTTGATTTTGTTAAACAATACAATGGCAATAATAAAATAATAGTAAAATCACTATCATCATCCTCATGACCACTAACATTGCCATCATCATTATTAACGCCATCACCATGGTTTTTGTTGTTGTTGTATAACTCTGTCATTCATTGTCTACAGTGTGTCTTCATCATCATGTGCCTTCATCAATCTGCAAATTATTGTATTTTCTTAATAATTTGCCATGACAAGTGGTTTGCTTGGATGCTACTTGGTCTAGGTTTATATTTACATTGTTTTCCCAGCCCTTACTGTCTCGATTTGAGTTTAGTTGTTTCGTCTTTGGTGTCTAAAACAGATACAACACGTATAAAATACATTTTAATTTAATTATTATTTTATTTTCCTATTCTATTCTCAAGATTTTTTGGTTTTTTTGTTAATGCACACAGGAAAAGGGAATGTTTGTATTAAGTGTTGCAGCCTTATAGGCGGCACTGGTTATCAAATGTAGTTAATATTGATATTCTCTATTTCTTTTTCATAATTTCTTATTTAAGGTTTAATTTATAATTTATTTTAAGAAATTTTTTAAATAAATAGAAAGTATAGTTTAGTTTTTTTTTTCCATTCATTTAGCTCGGCGCCTTTGATAGTTTCTTTTTTCAAGTGGTTAGTGTTTCAATTTGTGAATTTTGTGCACAAGTGTGTGTATATTTCTTTTTGCAATGGAGGCAAGCAGTCTTCGTCTACTTATACTGATTTATTATGTTTCACGTATTCTTTTTTTTTTGATTTTCGGTATTTTTTTCTTTTTTTTTGCTGCTGTAGTGAATAGATGCTCTTATAACAACATCGTTAGTTTTCAACAAGAATTTCTCAAGAACTATCAAAGCAGCAATAGTTGCTGAAGCGTTTTTAAATCTAGCAAGAAATTATATTTGTACATAAATTATTGAAGTGTTATTATAAGCAGCAATTGTATTGCATGAAGAGAAATGGATTTGGCAAAACAGCAGGTTGCTAAAATAGTTGTTATTCTTTAAAATACATAGAATTTGAAAAACAACTCTGAGCTTCTAATGATCAGAAATCAAAAATGTACATACATACATATACAAAATAACTAAAAATTTTAACATTATCATTCTCATCAGAGTAATATGTATATAATTATTGCAAAGAATTTCAAACTCATTCAACTTTAAAAACTCTAGTATTACTACATACTTAGTAGCAAAAGCACACGCAAGGTCATTAAAGCAAAAATTCTTAGATTGTATTAGTAAACTACTCTAATACTCTAACGAATAAAAATCCGTAATTGTATCTGTTCTTGTTCATCTTTAAAGATGCACAATTTTTTTCCCACATTTTTTTTATCATCATTGTTCATCGTTGTTTCTTGTAAAAGTGGGCACTTTTGTTTTATTTTATAAATTATGATTTTATACTGTTTTTCTAAATTGTTTATTTTGCTTTATTTCATTTTAACAGCTGCCATCGCTGCTGCTGATGCTTATTCAATATTAATCTAAAGAAAAATTACTTAATTTTGTTAAATTACTGTTTATATTGTATTTAATACAAACCCAAAATATTGCTTCAATACAGAGAAAAGAAGTGGAAGGAAAATAAGAACGAAAAAATTTGGAAAACATTTACAGACACAATCATTCATTCATCCATTGTTTCATTGCTTCCAGCCCAATTGAGATTGTGTAAGTGATATGAACAGAAGTTTTATTTTTCGTATGAAAAGGTTGGTACAGTGGGATGCACAAAATTAAATGGACAAGTACTAAATATTGAACTAAAAGAAAAAATTTAGTACAAAATTTAAATTTTAGTAGAAAACATAAGAAGATTTCTATGGAGATTTAGTACAAATTTCAAAATTTAGTACAAAATTAAATATTTAGTACAAATTTTAAAATTTAGTACAAAATTTAAAATTTAGTACAAAATTTCGTTAAGTTGAAAATTAAAATTTAGTGCAAAGTTTAATATCTGCCAAAATTTAATAATAAATAATTTAAAATTCTGTAAAAATTTAAAATTTAGTACAAAATTTAAAATTTAGTACAAAATATGGAATTTTGTACTAAATAAACATTTTAGTACAAAATTTTTTAGACAAAATTAAAATTTTAGTACAAAATTTATTTAATTTAAACTGTAGCTCAAAATTAAATTTTTAGTACAAAATTTAAACTTTAGTTCAATATGAAATTTTAGTACAAGATGGAAAATTTAGCATAAAAAGGAAAATTTACAAAATATAAAATTTAGTACGATATTAAAATTTTTTACAAAATATAAAATTTAGTACTAAATAAGCATTTTAGTACAAAATTTATATTTGAATATATGTATGTATAATTAGAAATTAGGTACAAAATTTTTTTAACAAACTGAAAATTTTAGCACAAAATTTAAGTTTAATTCAAATTCTAAATTTTAGTACAAAATTCAAAATTTAGAACAAAATGGAAAATTTATTACAAAATTGAAAATTTAGTACAAAATTGAAAATTTAGTATAAAATTGAAAATTTAGCAAAAAATAAAAATTTTAGTAAAAAGTGAATAATTTAATAGAAAAATAAAAATTTAGTACAAAATTGAAATTTTAGTACGAAATAAAAAGTTTATTTCAAAATCAAAAGTGTCATTTTAGTACAAAATTCAAATTTAGAAAAAAGTTCCAAATTTAGTACAAAATAAATTTCAGTACAAAACTAAAAATAAGTACAAAATTTAAAGTACAAAATTTAAAATTAGTACAAAATTTAAATTTTAGCACAAAATTGAAAATTTAAATCAAAATTTAAATTTTAGTACGAATATAAAAGTTTAGTTCAAAATAAAAATTTACTGAAAAACTAAAATTTTTATACAAATTTGAAATTTTAGTACAAAATCTAAAATTTAAAATTTAGTACTAAATAAACATTTAAATATAAAATTAATATTGAAAATAATTGCAATTTTAGTAGAAAATTTTATTAAAAATTTAAATTTATAATATTTTATAACAATCATTTACTTCAAAGTTGAAAACTGTCAACAGCCAATCTACCCACTGTGCATTATTGTTGAATTTAAGACTTAACAGTTCATTGCACAATATTTTTTAACCAAAAGTCAGTTTTTCTTGATTATTTCGCAGTTTTTTTGTTGCTGCTGCTGGCTGCCATTGCTGGTTGTTTTCTACGTTTTTTTTATGAGTGTGTGTGTTATTTTCGTTTGAGTGTGATGCTGTTTTATGGATTTTAACGTCCTTTCTTATGATTCCGACACATGTACGTACACAATCTCACACACACATAGACACAAACATAAATACATACATACAAACACATGTTTTGGTATATAAAAATTCATAATTTGAACATAGTATAAGAAGAACAACAATCATTTAAGCAAACTGACTGTCAGTTAGTCAGTTAGTCAAGCAACCACACGTACTCTCTCACAAGCAATATATCCAAACTAACACACAAACAAATAGATTTATATTTTCCTCAAAATCAAGTCCATTGAACCTAACGATGCAGAAATGTTGTTTTTGTTGCTGTTGCTGATTTTTTTACATGTCGTAACAAAATCATAGGACTAGTCCTTTTTACCATCATCATCATCACCAAGCAACCAGCCAACCAACATCATTGTCGTCATCGTCGTCGTCACCATCATCATCATCGTCTGTTTTGACTTAAATTTTTGTCGTAATCTAAAGAGGAAAAAATCAGCCTGTTTTTCATTCTGGTTTCATATATTTTTATATTTTTTTATTTATTTTTCAAAACATATTCATACTTTTTATATGTTTTATATACTTGAGTTACTACCACTATATAAATACATAAATACTTTTATATATAAACCCAACTATAAGTATCTATGAACGTACTTATATGATTGTAAACGTGTAGGTATGTATGTATGTCAGCTTGTTATTTACTTTGTGTTGTAAGTATTGGTTGTGTGGCTGTGTGCCGGAAATAGTTTGGCATGTCGTAGAAAAAAAGGCATTCGAACGAAGCTTTCAAAACCATTGTCCTTAATCCATACAATATTAGTTCAATTTCAATTTTCTCGCGTTATTTTGCGATTTTTTTTTTCTCCAGTTTTGTGGCTCATATTTTACAGCTCTAAGGAATTGTAGGTTTTCTTGAGCAGAATTTAAAAGAGTGTAATTTTGTACAAAATTGAAATTTTAGTACAAAATTAAAAATAAATTTTAAAATTGAAATTTTAGTACAAAAGTCAAAATTTACTAAAAAATTTAATATTTAGTACAAAATTTACTATTTAGTGGAAAATAGAATTTTTTTTACAAAATTAAAATAAATTTTGTATTTAGTACAAAAGGGAAAATTAAGTACAAACTTTTTAGTACAAGATTTAAAATTTAGTGCGTAGTGGAATATACAAAGTACAAAGTTTAGAATTTAGTACAAAATCCAGAATTTAGTAAAAAATCCAAAATTTAGTACAAAATTTAAAATTTTAGTACAAAATACAAAAAAAAAAAATTTGTAAAAACTTTAATATTTAGTACAAGATTTAAAATATAGTTAGTGCAAAATAGAATATTAAGTACAAAATTTAGCATTTAGTACTAAATTCAGAATTTAGTAAAAAATCAAAAATTTAGTACAAAATTTAAAATTTTAGTACAAAATAAAAAATTTAGTATAAAATTAAGAATTTTAGTACAAAATTTAAAATTTTAGTAAAAAATTTAAAATTTTAGTACAAAATTAAAAATTTATTACAAAATTTAGTACAAAACTAAAAATTTATTACAAAATTAAGAATTTAGTACAAAATTAAGAATTTAGTACAAAATTAAGCATTTTGTACAAAATTAAGAATTTAGTACAAAATTAAGAATTTAGTACAAAATTAAGCATTTTGTACAAAATTAAGAATTTAGTAAAATACTTAAAATTTAAGTACAAAATTGAAAATTTAGTACAAAATGGAAAATCTAATCTAATCTAATCATTTTGTTATTTCATACTTCTGTTCATCTTATAGAAAATTTAGTACAAAATTAAAAATTTCGTACAAAATTGAAAATTTAGTACAACATGAAAAATTTAGTACAAAATGGAAAATCTAATCATTTTGTTATTTGCCACTTCTGCTCATCTTATAGAAAATTTAGTACAAAATTAAAAATATCGTACAAAATTGAAAATTTAGTACAACATGAAAAATTTAATACAAAATGGAAAATCTAATCATTTTGTTATTTCCCACTTCTGCTCATCTTGTCGTATGAATGGTTTTTAAAGATTTTTTTCAAACCCATTTCTTCTTCGTTTTCAAAATTCTTTTCTGCAAACAAATTTTATGATCGTTATATTTCATCATTTGGTTAAAAAGAAAAAGGGTCGAAAATTTAATACTAAATAAAAAGTATGTTTGTATATGTGAAACCAGCAGCAGAAAAAGCGGAAATTTGTTTATTTAATAGAAAAATCAACATAATGAAACTTTGAAAATTTATGGCTTTTCAAACTCTTTGCCTTTCGAGAGCGTGTGTTCTTATTCTAGTTTTTCTTGCTTCCATTGCCAATCGTTTTAATATAGATTGAAATGCAAAACCAGATACTGGAAAATAGTTTACTTTGTTTAGGAAATTCTTTTTTATTTAATTTATTTCTTATATAAAGATTTTGTCATCTTCTTAAGAGAGAATCGTGTATGCATGTAAATTTCATCATTTTATTTACCAGCCATTGAAAAACGTTGTACATTATCACACGTTTTGATTTTTTGTTAAATTGCAGCTGCCTTTGTTTTTCTTGCTCTTCGACTGCATTTTTTCTTCTTCAATTTTTTTTTGTGTAATTTTCGTTGTTAAGGACATAAAAGGCCACTTTTTCAAGCAAAAGTTTTTTTCTTCTTCCAATTTTGGTTGTCAATTGCTGTTGCTGCTGTTGTTGACTTTAGAATAATGTTGTTGCTGGTTTTTTTTTGTTGCTGATACATCTGCATGTGCCCTTTACCATGCAAGAGCTATGCTTACCAGGGTCTCGAGTCTAGTTTGTAGTAACTAGAATACACTCAAAAATTCGAGTCAATTTATTCAATTATTTTCAAGTTTTCTTTTTTAAAACCAAGAAACAACCTTGAATTTTACTTAATTCTTTGAGTGTATAAATTCGGTTTTTTGTTGTTATAAAATTTCTCCATCATTATTCCATTTTCTTTATGCTTCTTCCTTTTCAGGTTCAAAGTGTTTTGCTTGTAATTTCATTATATCCGGTAGAAGTGTATGAAGCAGAGAGACACAAAAATAAAGAATCTACTGCTTTTGTTCATCGTACATTGTGTGGCATTTTAGTCGTACCGCCAATGTTCATTTATTTTGTTATTTTTTTTTTGCAATTTCCATTTTCTTTCAAGTTTTTCTCTGGTTTTGTTATAAAAATGTGCGTTTTTTTCTTGATGTTGTTAAATTTTTCTATAGAAAAACTTCTTTCATCAAGTAAAATCTGTAAATGTGTGTGTTTGTATCTGTGTGTGTCCCTATTTTCGGAGACATTTTTTTTGCGAGAGAGATTTTTTATCTTTAAGTGTGTTGTTTTTTTTTGTGGATATATATTCTTATTTTTTGAATTAAGTAGAAAAATAGAAGCCATTTACTTAACTTCCGTTTCTGTTGTGAATTTTTTTCGCAGCGACATTCGTCTCTTGTCGCTTCTAACTATTGTCTGTTTTAATCATTTTATTATTATCATCCTTTTCTTTTTAGCTATTGTTGTTTTTTTTAAACAAATTTGGATGCGTTTATTTTTTTCATTTTAGAGTAAAACTACTTTGTTTAGTATGCTTATGTTGTAGTAAAGTTTAAAAAAGTTTAAATAATAAGGAATAAAAAAGCTAAAACACAGTTTCAAATTTGATTTGATGAAATAATGGCTGCTGCTGACCCATCTTCATAAAGTGTCAAAAATATAAAAGAAAAATTGTATAAAAAATTTTTCGAAAATTGCAATTAAGTATCTATGAAAGATTTTGAAACTTTGTAGTCAACTTTTTAGTACATAACTAAAATGTTTTACATATTAGCAAATTTGTACAAAAGTCGAAACTTAGTACAAATCTGAAACTTAATACAAAATTGAAAATTTATCATAAAATTTTAATGTCTAGTCTATAGTCTAGTCTATAGTCTAGTCTATAGTCTAGTCTATAGTCTAGTCTATAGTCTAGTCTATAGTCTAGTCTATAGTCTAGTCTATAGTCTTGTCTATAGTCTAGTCTATAGTCTAGTCTATAGTCTAGTCTATAGTCTAGTCTAAAGTCTAGTCTATAGTCTAGTCTATAGTCTAGTCTATAGTCTAGTCTATAGTCTAGTCTATAGTCTAGTCTATAGTCTAGTCTATAGTCTAGTTTATAGTCTAGTCTATAGTCTAGTCTATAGTCTAGTCTAGTCTATAGTCTAGTCTATAGTCTAGTCTATAGTCTAGTCTATAGTCTATCTCTAGTCTAGTCTATAGTCTAGTCTATAGTCTAGTCTATAGTCTAGTCTATAGTCTAGTCTATAGTCTAGTCTATAGTCTAGTCTATAGTCTAGTCTATAGTCTAGTCTATAGTCTAGTCTATAGTCTAGTCTATAGTCTAGTCTATAGTCTAGTCTATAGTCTAGTCTATAGTCTAGTCTATAGTCTAGTCTATAGTCTAGTCTATAGTCTAGTCTATAGTCTAGTCTATAGTCTAGTCTATAGTCTAGTCTATAGTCTAGTCTATCTAGTCTATAGTCTATAGTCTAGTCTATAGTCTAGTCTATAGTCTAGTCTATAGTCTAGTCTATAGTCTAGTCTATAGTCTAGTCTATAGTCTAGTCTATAGTCTAGTCTATAGTCTAGTCTATAGTCTAGTCTATAGTCTAGTCTATAGTCTAGTCTCTAGTTAGTCTATAGTCTAGTCTATAGTCTAGTCTATAGTCTAGTCTATAGTCTAGTCTATAGTCTAGTCTATAGTCTAGTCTATAGTCTAGTCTATAGTCTAGTCTATAGTCTAGTCTATAGTCTAGTCTATAGTCTAGTCTATAGTCTAGTCTATAGTCTAGTCTATAGTCTAGTCTATAGTCTAGTCTATAGTCTAGTCTATAGTCTAGTCTATAGTCTAGTCTATAGTCTAGTCTATAGTCTAGTCTATAGTCTAGTCTATAGTCTAGTCTATAGTCTAGTCTATAGTCTAGTCTATAGTCTAGTCTATAGTCTAGTCTATAGTCTAGTCTATAGTCTAGTCTATAGTCTAGTCTATAGTCTAGTCTATAGTCTAGTCTATAGTCTAGTCTATAGTCTAGTCTATCGTCTAGTCTATAGTCTAGTCTATAGTCTAGTCTATAGTCTAGTCTATAGTCTAGTCTATAGTCTAGTCTATAGTCTAGTCTATAGTCTAGTCTATAGTCTAGTCTATAGTCTACTCTAGTCTATAGTCTAGTCTCTAGTCTAGTCTATAGTCTAGTCTATAGTCCTAGTCTATAGTCCTAGTCTATAGTCTAGTCTATAGTCTAGTCTATAGTCTAGTCTATAGGCTAGTCTATAGTCTAGTCTAGTCTAGTCTAGTCTAGTCGATAGTCTAGTCCATAGTTTAGTCTATAGTCTAGTCTATAGTTTGAATTTCTTCACCCGTAGTTAAGGAGTAATGTTAATATGATTTCGCACTTTTTGTAATTTAAAAAACTTTTACTAATTGAACGAAATTAATTAGCACAAAGTGTGCTTTTTTGTCAGCCTGTTTGTAAATAAGTATGTATTGTATATATGTATATGAGTTTTCTCTTAATTAATTTTCTCTACTATTTATTTTAACACAAAAACATTTTAAGGCTTTTACAAGTAATTTAAAGGATTTAATTATGCTTTTTGTTTTCATTTAAATAAATTTTTTGCAAAATTAATCTTACATGTTCAACTACTACAACTGATATACATACATACAGAAGTAAGTGTATTTGTGTGATGTACATATATAAAAGTTTAAACGCAAAAGTTTTATTTCCCCTTAAGAGGTGTTGCTGTTTGTTGGTAGAAAAGTAGAAGAAAAAACAGAAAACTTTTAATTAATTAAGTTTTCATTTATATTGTATAAGTTTTTGTAACAGTTTTCTTTATAAAAATTTATCATGCTGTAGCAAAGGGAATAAACCAATAAACATGTAATTTTTCATAAATACTATTTCCTTACTTCCTAAGGGAATCAACCAACTAAACCCACACATAGCAATTTAACATGCTTATCATATGTTTAAAATTGGTTTAAAGGTTATTTGATCCTAGTTCAGTTTAGTCGTTGTTGTTTTTTTAGTTTTGAGAACTCACCTGAAGATAGATTGTGACGTGATGACATAGACAAATTTCTTGGCAACGTCATGCAATCCTGGCCTGTGCCACCACCATTAGAAGTGGTCATCAACATATTGCCACGACCATCTAGTAATGCGGCACTAATACTACTGCTTGCTAGTCCAACACCTCCACCTCCAGGATTTCGTCCATAATTTATTGAGTTTGTATGATGCAGAGTACCTGCTTTTGGCAACGTCATCATTCCGTTATTATATGTTAAAGTTGTAGATGGATTCATGCTGCTGTTGACGGTGGTGCTATTACGTCCAAATGTTTGTGAGCTATTGGGTTGCATGGAGGCAACACTAAGACCCACACCAATACCCACACCACTGCTACCAACACCTCCGCCGCCACCACTTCCACTACCCACATTAACTGTGGTTGTAGACATGCCTTTGATTTGTAAATGTTCACGTTGCTGTTGAGCTGCCAGTTGCTGTTGTTGTTGCTGATGTAATTGCTGTTGTTGCTGCTGCTGTTGTTGTTTAGTTGTTGTGCTGTAAGTTACATTATTAATAACACTAGTACCCATCATGCCACCAGCTGAGCTAATATCCATCGTATTTAAGGCAGTTGTTTGTTTAGCTGAGCATAAATTTGTATTGTTAGCGGGATTATTGGAATTGCCTCCCATGGCTGCTGCATTTGGATTTGAGACCATTTGCTGTTGTTGTTGTTGCTGCTGTTGATGTTGATGCTGTTGTTGTTGCTGCTGCTGTTGTTGTTGCTGTGTTAATTGCATGGCTGTATTGCTGCACATATGTGGCGGTGGTGGTTTAACATCACTAGCTGTAAGCAGTATTGTACCCTGATCCCCATGATTTTCTACATCCACTATAACATTAGCACTCTGCGAGTGTCCCATATGGTAGTGAGCATGTTTAATGGGATCTGGCGGATACGAGGGCACTTGCTGGTGCATGCTGCGCTGTTGATATTGTTTCTGCAGTGTCTTCACTTCCAAACGTGTCTTGTCTCTTTGATAGTAGACTCCAGCGAAAATGAGTACATTTAATATTAACAAACTACAACCGATGGCAATGGTTACACTTAGAGCCGTTGAATAGGCAGCATATCCAGCTGATTCGAAACCAGATGCCAGTGTGTCTGTTGTTGCATTGGCCATTGTTGTGGGTGCATAAACACCACCGGCCGTATAGTTACCACCACCCACGGGTATGCATGTTGTGTACATGTTCGGTTCAACGGTTGTAACTGAAAGTAGTAGAAAAAGAAAACATGCAAGTTGTTATTGGATGGTCAGCAATAAGTAGTGTAATTGAGGCAAAATGAGAGTAAAAACGAAAAAATAAGAAAAAAAATTATTATTATTTTAGTTTTACGTGTCGGATTGAGTTAAATTGATTTTAATTTAATTGAAAAGTATGCTGCAGGAAATGTAGCATACTTCAAGGAGATTTTAGTTGGAAATTGTTAAAAAAAGTGTGAGCTACGGGAGTTAGCAATTGAAGACAAATTTATTTTTTAAAAAATATATTTAGTTTATTTAGTATTAGTTTAGAAGATATTTAATGTATAAAACGTATAATTTTTATTTATTTGAAAAAATTAAATATTAGTCATACGTTACGTGGCACTATGTTCTTAATGAAATCCTAAGTTTTGTTTTTGCTGTATATCATTTGATATATAAGACTGATTAAAAGTTAATGTAGGGCAATGTTGTAGACAAAGATTTAAGCTTTCAATTATATAAAGTTTTAGATACTCTGTTTGAGTACAGAATTAGATACAGGGTATAACAGTTGACTTTCTAGAAAGTACATTTTTGCAAATATTTGTTTTTTGTGAAATTCTCTTAACAGGGATATACACCAAATAAATACTCTATCATAATCTATAAAAGAATGAGCTAATCCTTAAAAGAAGGAGATTTGAATTCGTTTTTCACTTTTCCAACTTAAGTTGATCTTCTTGCCATTAGTAGAGTACAAAGTAGATTAATGCACATTTGAAAGTATAATTCAGTTTGTCCTTTTTCCAAGAAAATTACATCCAAAGTTTGTTAATTTAATTTATTTTCCAACAGCTCGGCACTTTTCTGCTGCTTATGCTCCCGGCTTGTTCTTATTGTTTTTGTCGCCAGTTTTATTATTGTCCTTAAAACAACTAAAAATCTATATAGAATCAAAATTTATACATGATCCCAGTGAACATTTTCTATAAACTATAAACAATTCTGCATTTAAAAGTTATTTATGAGACTTGTTGAAGAGACTTCTCAAATATACTTCTTTCTAAAATCTGTACCCTTTTATATAGTTTCATTTTATAAACTATCTTCTAACTATCATCTTGAAGTGGAGTCTGCAAAAATTTTCCAGGAATTTGGCATCCAAATGTTTGCAGGGGTTCTATGAGTATGTGTAAGTGCCATTGTATTAGTGTTAGAAGTGAACAGTAAGTGTAAGTGAATTTTTCTGTCAAAACTTAATTTTTTTCTGCTCTACACCCTCTTTTAATTTTAACACGGATGAACTTTTTTGCTTGGATGGTGTTGACGATGGTGTCAGTAATAAGTTAGAAACAGTAAATAGGAAAACAAGTTAAACAGTTCTGAAATCATTTGTAATTTCGCAAAATTAATATGAGTTTGAAAGCGCGCCAAATACAGTTATTAAAGAAAACTGTAATGAGCAAAATAGTTTCAAAATATTAAAAAATTGTGGAAAGTTTTAGAAGATCCTTTTGGCTTTATTAAATTAGTAACAGAAGTGTTTAGAATCTAACTATAGTCTGCAATTCATTAAACTCTTTTTTGATTTGAATACTTTTCTCTTGAAATATTTCAAAATATATATTTTTCCCTGAATGTAACAATTTAAAGTTTTTTCACTTTTGTCACCCACTGTTATATGTAAATGATTTTTAATATACTGCTGCTTCTACTACTGTCACTGCCGCGCCGCTAACGTTTGCTGTTATTTATGCAACTGTTAATGTTTCGGAAATATTTTAACTTTTAAGTGCTGCTTTAGATGATACTCAAGTGTCTGAAAAGTTTTCTGTTATTGCTGTTTTGTTTTTGTAAATTTTGTTCTGTGTTTCTAATATTGCCACCGCACTTGTATGCCTTAATGGTGTGACTTTATATATGACTTTATTTATATACATTTAAACATGAAATTCTTTTTGACAATTGTAACTCTATTAAATAGTTGAGATTTTTAACTATTTTGTTTTTTTAATTAAAGTAGTCTCTAGATTCATTTAGAAAATTAGTAGAAATTTGGGTTATTATTGAGACATTTTGAAAATATTAATCTTTGTACGGATGAAAATTCTTTTGATTTCTACTAATTTAACTGAAATTTATGATTTGGGAAAAGGATCAGATAAAGTAAATATTTTTTTTTGTAACAATATACTCATTTCTTGTAATTTTGTCAACCTGCAGTTTCACATGTGTAGTACCAATTAGTATACAAAATTTTCAGAAGCCCTTAATTCTTTTACAGTTTATTCATATAATCAATATTTTGGCGAGGAATGCAAAAAACGTATAATTTTTATTTACTTAGAATGTATTAAATATTAATCATACGCTGTGTTGCACAATAGTTTCCAAAATATTGTTTTAGCTGTATAACTTTTAACATATTAGACTAATGGAAAAATTATGTAATGCAAAATTATAGACAAAGATTTAAGCTTTCCAAAAATGTATGTTATAGACACCCTGTTTGTGTATGCTGTGAGTTACAGGGTAGCAAAATTTTACTAACTATAAAGTCAAAACTTTAAAATCTTCTAATTATAGGAATTTCGCTCAAATTTGGCTTTAAATGAATACGCAAATATGATAAAGTTAGATTTAATTCTTAAAAATATATTTTGGTGGAATATGCGGACTAGAAACTGAGGGAAAGAGTTGAACTAATCAATAGATCAATACTTCTTTAGAAAATGTTGTATTGAGAAATGCTTTAATAGCTTCTAATGATGATGTTCAAATGTATACAAATCAGTATATTAGTATGATCTATAGTCTGAAACTTAAACTGAATACATAAGAATGAGTTTCTGAAATCTTTATATTATTAACTTCTTAAGATTTTAAACCATTTTTGTGGCCACAAAGAAATTTGCTATTAAGAAATAAAAGTTACATAAAACTAAAAAAAATCACACTTACTTTGATATTTTATATTACAACAACTCTATTACACTTAAAACGGCTACAAAAACCAACTCTATCTCATTCTTTGAGAGAAAATTCCTCTTCCTATATATGTTTTGCAAAGCTTTTTCTAACACAACGTTAAATAGCAAAACAACAAAGTTAGATAAAAGTTTCGGATGCAAACACTTGTGTACCCTAAAATATTGTTTGTTGTTGTCGTTGTTATTGCTGAAGCTGCTTTTTCGCCACACACCATTAAACAAAGTATTATTTTTGTTTGTTTGCATTTATTTTTATTTTTTTTTGCAACTTTTGAAAAGTGACTAAAATCCACTTGTCGCCAGCATTTTTTTCACTCTTTAGTATTTGTTGCTGTTTGTATACACAAAAAATAAATGTTGCTTAAACTTAAAATCACTGGAAACACTTGATTGCAATACGTTTCCTTTTATTTATTTTTTATTTGTCTTGTTTATTTATAGATAAATATAAAAATATATAAATTTATACATATACATAGACTTACATATATACTTATATCTCTATGTATTTCTTATCTTTATTTTAAAAACTTTAATCGTATGAAATATTTAAAGATATACACATAATCAAGCAGAGTATTAAGAACATAAAGGTATTAGATTTTAAGTTTTCTGAAAAGAAAAGCATTTATAGAAACAATAATTTACATAAGATAAACAAAATCGAAAATTTTTCACTTTCAATGGGTTCAAGTTTAACAGGCTGCATGTCTCCTTATGAAAAGTTTATACATTAACAAGTTAGATTTTCGTAAAGCTTGAAAGGTTCTCAATAAATATTGTATACATCTTATTTCCATGGGATTTGTATTTTGAAAAATACACAATTATTTTCATTTATATACTTTCCAGGTACAACGTAACGTATGACTAATATTTAATTATTTTGCGGAAATAGTAATAATACGTTTTATGAAGTTTTTTGGTTAAAATATTAGAAGGATTGAAAAGACGCAAAAAGTGAATTAATAGAACAGGATATAAGCATTCAGAAAGTATAACAGGAAATTAAATTGTTAATATACAAGTTGAGTTCTAAGGTCTCAAAATTTCACATTTTGTTTTGGGAAGATTTAAAAAAACAATAAATTTAAAATGTTTATATTTTGTTAGCAATATTTGCTTTAAATTTAGAATAAAGCAATAATTAAAGTGATTTTGCTAAATAATAAACCCAAAATATTTAAAAAAATTTACATTATCTTTGGTCACTTTCATGTAATAGTGTTCCCTTTTTGTTATACTCTATTTCTATTGACCAATTTATTATAGTTGTTGTATTATTTTGTTATCTGCTTTTTTTGAGTAATATTAATTACCCTTTTTATTGTGAATGTGTGTGTGAAAAGCATATTGTATGCATGTCATGCTTGTGGTTGATTTTGTTTCATTTGTTGAATTTTAATGCAAATGAAAATGTTTACCAAATGATGTCATTATTATTTCAGTTTTGTGGGTTTATAACTCCTCTACCCCCTACTGTCAATAAACCAAAAAGAGATTTCAGTTTTTGTAAAAAGCAAATTAAGCGACTGATCATATTAAATGAATTGAATTAAATGTAATTAAAAATACATACATATTTGCATATAAAACATATTATTTAATCTGATAAAAACTACAAATATAAAATTGAATTTATATGGAATTCTCACAATAATAACAAACATGTCAAAAATGTTTAACTAATTTAAAATAGAGTAATGCTTTCACAAAACAAAATTAGAACAAATAAAAGTTGTCTAATTTTAATTAGAGTGTGCAAAATTCAAAGAGTGATTTAAAGAAATAAACTTACTCTCTTTTTTGCTTACAAAACAAACAGCATTACTAATATTGTCAAGTAGTCAACAAAGAAATTAAACATGATAAACTTACAAAAACACTTGCAGAAAGACAAAAGCAAAAAGGCTTCTATTTTTCTACTAAAATTCAAGCCTTAAATCTACAAAGAGGCTTTTATGTTTTAGTATGGAACTGTACTAACAACTGCACTTTCTCTGGCACACACACCATACATACATATGTATACTTAGAACACAAAGAGTCACATAAAACTCATCAGGCATTAGCAACGAAGCCAAGATTTCACTTTTTTCTTAACGTATGTTTTTTCATTTTTCCTTTTTTGACAATAACTGTGTGTGTATAAAACTGCACATACTGGATGTGAATGCAAGTATGTATATGTTAATCGTACTTAACTAAATATCTGCCCTGCAGATAGCTTAGCTGATTTTTATTAACTAAACTATGGATTTGATAATGTCATGATAGGCGATCGATTGTCTTCCTCTGTATGGCAATCCTAATTAAAGAGATTTTTGTCTAAATTATTTTTTTAAAATATCAAATATCTACTGTGCAATGTTGATAGAGATGTGCAATGAACAGTGTTTAGCAGTAATAATTTTAATGAAAGTTTTCGAATTGTATCTTTTCAACCTGCTGGGTAGTCATAGTTCATGTACTTGTTCCACATTTCTTTTCTTTATGACAGAAAAACATCAAGAATGTTTTCCATTCTATAACTTGATCTAAATATATGAAAATGAAATATTTTTTAACACTTTACTGTTGTTTGAGGAAAAAAGCACAATCAAAACAAACATAACGCTAGAGAAATTTAAACAGAAAATATAGTCATACTAAATACATTGCAGTAGTTTTATCTTTAACGAAGTTAGATAGTTTCAATTCTGAAAATCCTATCTTTAATCCTGTATTAAGCCAGGCAAAATGGAGATAGCCGTCTTTGTTTCTTCACTTTGTATATATTTCAAATCATTTAGCGTTTCCCGCCCGTCCGTCTGTATGTCTGTCCATCCGCACCTTTGCTGAAAAGTATTTTCTGAAGTTTGCAGATGTTTTCGGCATCCAAATCTTGGAACATCCAATCAAACAGACTTTAAGGAAATTGAATTTTGAAGCCATCATAGTGTCTGTATCCTTTGGTATACTTTAAGGTGGGTCCTATACCCACCTTAAAGTATACCAAACGGCTCAGAATTACTTTCTAAGTCGATTTATCTTTATTTTAAAAACTTTAATCATATGAAATATTTAACGATATACACATAATCAAGCAGAATATTAAGAACATAAAGGGATTAGATTTTAAGTTTTTTCTTAGAAATGAAAAGCATTTAAAGAAACAAGAATTTACAATACGATTTAGCTATGTCAAGTCGCAATTTGATGAAAGGACGGAGCTTATTGAAAATGTTTAAAATCGGTCCATTATTTCACATAGCCCCCATACAATCCTACCCCCAAATAGGGCTTTTGAGCTCATAAATATCATTAAATGTTCTTGTATCACTCCAGAAATCTGCAAAACTTAGTTTTATATAAGTCTTAATAATATTACTAATTTTCGTAATGATCGGGCCTCATTCGACCCTATCCCCCATTTAAAGTCCCCTTCAGAAAATGACTTAATGGTCAAAATTCACTTGTAAACACTAATATCACGATGATATTCTGCATAAATAACTGATGTAGACGTAAATCCCTCTACCAAAATTTATAAGCATAGGCTCATATTAACCCCCTGCCCCCATATAACCTCACTTTTAGAAAATCCTTTTCTTTTTGTCAACAAATTGTTCAAATATATCTGATTTAACGTAAAAATTAAATTAAATAATCAACATTTGTAACATAATCACTTGTGTAGGGTATCATATGGTCGGCCATGCACGATTATAAATTCTTATTTATTCAGGTCTGCTTGTGTAGGTCTGCAACTACTTGATCATTTTGAGTATGTACATTTTTTTCTGAAAACTAAAGAATTTCTCTACAATTTTTATTACAAAATTGCAAATATTTTAGGATAGAATCAAACGTTTCAAATACACACAACTAGATATAAATTCTTAGGATAACTGAACGTATGATTAATATTTAATTATTTTCTATAAATAGTAATTATACGTTTTTCTATGCTAAAGTATTCTAGGTATCAATAAAATGTGTAACCGTAGAAATTGAAAGATGATTTAAGTTTTCAAAGAATTAAAAATCTAGGAATGCATCATCTACAACATATTTGCACGGTGTCTTAGGTGATTCATGAACAAATTAAGCGTGTGAATATGTAGAAAAGCACATTTATAAACTCGTTAATTAAAAAAATTTTCTTCATTTTCCAAAAAAAAAAAAAAAAAATTGAATTTTCAGCCAAATTTTTTTTTTGCAAGTGTCAATTTTGTCTTGCTGTAACTATCCAAATATTCAAAACGTTGGCTTAAAATATCAATTATCTAAAACTTAAGTTCGTTCCCTAAAATTTTTCTTTATAACACTTTTTAAATGGTTACATAGTTAAAAGTTTTATTTATTTAATAATATTGTATTCTCATTGTACAACATAACGTATAATTAATATTTAATTACTACTTAAAAAAAAGGTACTCATACGTTTTAAGCAAATTTTTCCAGCCAATTGAAAAACTTTGTTAGAAGCATTTTTAAAGAACAATCTTAGTCTTCAGAAAATCAATCTGTGCAAACAAAAACTACTGGCTGGAAATGTGTAACTTACATCCCTAATATCAATTAAACAAAGCAACCAATTTATATAAATGTTTTTACATAATTTAAATTTGCAAAAGTTTTCATCTCTATCATGCATTATTTGTACTTAAACGCATTTAAACACTTCATTATTATCATTGCAAATTAAGGAACCCAAAAACAACAAAAAAATAAGTAAAACTCTACCCTTGATATACATTTAACCACTAATGTTTTCAATGTTTTTTAATAAACACAGCAAAACCTCAACCTAAAAAAATAAACAGCAACATAACTGGCCCCTCTCGGCCCTCCTACACTTCCGAGAAAATACTTATATAGAGGAGAATATATAAATGTAATTGTGAAAATTTTGTTGCTGGAAGCTGATTAAGCAATACAAACTAAATGCTAAATTACTGTAGTGGCAACACTTACACAAACCCATACAACTACACAAACGCACTTATAAACACATACACACAAATATAAATACATGCATATGTACATACTTGTTTGTATATAGATTGTAAAACAAGTCAAGAGAGAAAGAGTGAAAGTGGTGTCACTATGAGATGCTGTAGTTGTTGACCCAATTAAAATTTTCTGCTGCTGCAACTTTTTTTTCACATTTCTGTGATTAAACGTGGGTTGGGTTGAATTACGAGTGTAAAGGGCAAATTAAAAAAAGTAAAATTTATACTTAAAATAACAAAAAAATTATCATATATTTATATATAAACAAAAATCTGTAAGGCATGAAGGAAGGAAGTTAAGCCGACAGTTAGGTAGGCTTTCAGCAGGATGACAACAAGGAAGGTGGTAAATTAAGTGCTGTTGGAATGTTAAGGTCTCTTTTTTTAGGAGATAAACAAAATAATAATAAAAATAATTTGCCATGATTAAGAATTTCTTTATTTTTTCCTACTTACTTAGCCCTCTTTCGTGCTAAATATATGGAGATGTTTTGCTGTCGTTTTGTTCCCTTTTTGAATTTATTTATTCAAGTACACACACAGAAAAATGTAATTAGATGTAAGGATTTTTCTTCTTTAAACAAAACCACTAAGTTTTTTTTTATTATAAATGTTTAAATGTGTTTATAAAAAGCAAGTTAGTAGTAGAAAACTACAATTTTATAAATTTCAAGCATTTGCAATTTTTTGGTTTGGTTTTTTCTGTTTATTAGTTGTAGTTGTTTGATTTTGTAAACAGTTATAAAATGCAAAAATGTATTTAACGAATGTATACATGCCAGAGATATCTGTTATATATACGAGAGTATTTGCCCTTAAGAATGTTTCAAGTTGTTTAGTTTCAATTTCTTATTTTTTATATTTTTCTTATATATGCCTGCATATACTTTAAGGAATGTTATCTTTTTTTTAAGAACAAAAGCCACTGTGTACTGCTGCTAATGAAAAGGCGTAAAGCTGGTTAATATTCTAAAGATTATATTATATTCTAAAGACTGCTAAATGTCGGTCTTATTTCCTTTTCTAAAGGGAAGATATTATACTAAAGTTTTATTCTAATCATTACGTCTTATTTAAAGCTCTTGCACTACATCTTCTCCAAAAACTTATGACATATTTTAAGACTACGCCATATTCTAAAACCTACATATTATTCCAGTCCAAATTCTGCTTGTTAATCCAAAGACATTGTGTTATTCTAGAGCCTATAAAAAATGACATATCATTCCTATTGTGGAGACTACGTCTTTCTCCAAAGGCTACGATCTCTTCTGTAGAATACTTCTTTTATCAAAGACTATGTCTTATTCCAAAGGCAGCGTTTTATTCTAAAGACTTCGTATTATTCCAAAGACTACGTCTTATTTCGAAGACAACGTAACGTCTTATTACTAAGACTACGTCTTATTTTAAATACAACGTCTTATTCCAAAGATAACGTCTTATTATAAAGACTTCGTCTTATTCCAAAGATAATGTCTTATTATTAAGACTTCGTCTTATTCCAAAGACTTCTTATTGTACCAAAGACTACGTCTTATTCCAAAGACAACGTCTTATTCCAAAGACAACGTCTTATTCCAAAGATTACGTCTTATTTCAAAGACTACGTCTTATTTCAAAGACTACGTCTTATGCCAAAGACAACGTCTTATTCCAAAGACTACCTCTAATTTCAAAGACTACGTCTTATTTCAAAGACTACGTCTTATTCCAAAAACTACTTCTTATTCAAAAGACTACGTCTTATTCAAAAGACTTCGTCTTATTCCAAAGACTACGTCCTATTCCAAAGACAACGTCTTATTCCAAAAACTACGTCTTATTTTAAATAATACGTCTTATTTCAAAGACAACGTCTTATTTAAAAAACTACGTCTTATTCCAAAGAATACGTCTTATTTCAAAAACTACGTCTTATTTCAAAGACTATGTCTTATTTCAAAGACTATGTCTTATTTCAAAGACTACGTCTTATTCCTAAGACAACGTCTTAATCCAAAGACTACGTCTTCATCCAAAGACTATGTCTTAATCCAAGGACTACGTCTTAATCCAAACACTACGCCTTAATCCAAAGATTTTGTCTTATTCTAAATACTACGTCCTCTTCTCAAAACTGCTCCTTATTCTTCATACTACGTCCTGTTCATTATAAAATAAATCATTCTTTTCCCTATCTGCACTGATTACTTTGCATATCTGTCCGGTAATACTATATAATTCTTACATTATAGTTTTTATTAAATATTTCTTTTATACAGCTTCTTCTTGTTCTTCTTTGGTTACTCTAACCAACTGTTTACATTTGTATTTCTCAGTATTTTAATTTAAATGTTGTGTTTTTACTTTCTGTTACAGTGTTATTCATTCATTACTGTATTTCTGTTCACTTTTTTTGCTGCCTTTCATAGCCAAAGAGTAAAGAGTTGCAATTAATTTACCTTGGGTAACAACTTAGACTCTTACACCTACATATACACATGCACACACAACACATTCACATATATACTCAAATACTAAAATAAAATAGTTGTTCTTACTGAATAGTAAAAGTAGGAATAATCAGCTTTAGCATAAACATAAGATGAAGAAAGAGTAGAAAAAAACAGGAAAGCAGGCAGATCTACATAATTATATATTTCAGTTTTTTCTTCATCTTCACTTCTCTTTCACTCTATATTCTGTTCTGTTCTTGTTGTTCATACAGTTTCGCCTTAATTAAATGCACATTAAGGGATTGTTGTTTAAGCTCTGTTGAACTTTGTGGGTTTTCAATTCGTAATTTTTCTTCATCATATTGTTGTTGTTGGTTTATTCTTTATTTATTTTGCTCATCTTCTACTTGTTGTTGTTAATGTCCTTGGTTTGTATATTTTAATTTGTATTTGCATGTAGTTGTTTGTGTAAGTATGCTTTGTTTTTTTCTTTTCACTAGTAATTTGTGGTTATAATTTGTATGTGTTGGTATAAATTAATGTATGTTTGAATGTGTGTATTTATCATATAGTAAATTATCCTGATGATAAGTGTATGTATAGTAGGAAGATACTTTATTTTACAAGGGATCGTGTGTACATACATACACATTTCTCTTTTCCTTAACTATAAGGATTTTAAAATTTTTATTTTGATTTTTTTGTAAAGTAATTGTAATAATATCTTGCCTTATTTTTTTCTGGCTACTTTTCTTAAAAATTCCATTTTCTCTAATATTTATTTTTGTATATGAGTTTTAATTGTGTTAAGAAAGAACTGCTAAAAGGGCTTTTGTGTTTTTGAATTAATTCTCATACTTTTTCAATGGAATAAAATTTAAGCTGTCACAACAGAAACGACAGGCGATTAATTGCAACAAATCTAATTGAGATTTTAACAAAAATAATATGAAGTGATATGTTGATGGAAAAGTAGGGAGGGAGAAATTTTGAACATCTTTAAGATTGAACGATTTAAAGATTTGCTTTATACAAGGAAATTTTTTAAATTTAATAATAGAGCCTAAAAGTCCTTATGATAATGGATATTTGCTACAGTTAGTAAGTTAGTTAGTTAGTTAGATTGTTTGTTTGTTTGTTTGTTTGTTTGTTTGTTTGTTAGTTAGTTAGTTAGTTAGTTAGTTAGTTAGTTAGTTAGTTAGTTACTTAGTTAGTTAGTTAGTTAGTTAGTTAGTTAGTTAGTTAGTTAGTTAGTTAGTTAGTTAGTTAGTTAGTTAGTTAGTTAGTAGTTAGTTAGTTAGTTAGTTAGTTAGTTAGTTAGTTAGTTAGTTTGTTAGTTAGTTAGTTAGTTAGTTAGTTAGTAGTTAGTTAGTTAGTTAGTTAGTTAGTTAGTTAGTTAGTTAGTTAGTTAGTTAGTTAGTTAGTTAGTTAGTTAGTTAGTTGTTAGTTTGTTAGTTAGTTAGTTAGTTAGTTAGTTAGTTAGTTAGTTAGTTAGTTAGTTAGTTAGTTAGTTAGTTAGTTAGTTAGTTAGTTAGTTAGTTAGTTAGTTAGTTAGTTAGTTAGTTAGTTAGTTAGTTAGTTAGTTAGTTAGTTAGTTAGTTAGTTAGTTAGTTAGTAGTTAGTTAGTTAGTTAGTTAGTTAGTTAGTAGTTAGTTAGTTAGTTAGTTAGTTAGTTAGTTAGTAGTTAGTTAGTTAGTTAGTTAGTTAGTTAGTTAGTTAGTTAGTTAGTTAGTTAGTTAGTTAGTTAGTTAGTTAGTAGTTAGTTAGTTAGTTAGTTAGTTAGTTAGTTAGTTAGTTAGTTAGTTAGTTAGTTAGTTAGTTAGTTAGTTAGTTAGTTAGTTAGTTAGTTAGTTAGTTAGTTAGTTAGTTAGTTAGTTAGTTAGTTAGTTAGTTAGTTAGTTAGTTAGTTAGTTAGTTAGTTAGTTAGTTAGTTAGTTAGTTAGTTAGTTAGTTAGTTAGTTAGTTAGTTAGTTAGTTAGTTAGTTAGTTAGTTAGTTAGTTAGTTAGTTAGTTAGTTAGTTAGTTAGTTAGTAGTTAGTTAGTTAGTTAGTAGTTAGTTAGTTAGTTAGTTAGTTAGTTAGTAGTTAGTTAGTTAGTTAGTTAGTTAGTTAGTTAGTTAGTTAGTTAGTTAGTTAGTTAGTTAGTTAGTTAGTTAGTTAGTTAGTTAGTTAGTTAGTTAGTTAGTTAGTTAGTTAGTTAGTTAGTTAGTTAGTTAGTTAGTTAGTTAGTTAGTTAGTTAGTTAGTTAGTTAGTTAGTTAGTAGTTAGTTAGTTAGTTAGTTAGTTAGTTAGTTAGTTAGTTAGTTAGTTAGTTAGTTAGTTAGTAGTTAGTTAGTTAGTTAGTTAGTTAGTTAGTTAGTTAGTTAGTTAGTTAGTTAGTTAGTTAGTTAGTTAGTTAGTTAGTTAGTTAGTTAGTTAGTAGTTAGTTAGTTAGTTAGTTAGTTAGTTAGTTAGTTAGTTAGTTAGTTAGTTAGTTAGTTAGTTAGTTAGTTAGTTAGTTAGTTAGTTAGTTAGTTAGTTAGTTAGTTAGTTAGTTAGTTAGTAGTTAGTTAGTTAGTTAGTTAGTTAGTTAGTTAGTAGTTAGTTAGTTAGTTAGTTAGTTAGTTAGTTAGTTAGTTAATTAGTTAGTTTGTTTCATATAAATACGAGCACGGATACTTAATTTTCCCATCCCATATAAATCATACGCCACCATATTATCATTAACATATCATAGTTAAAGAAATACGAAAAATTTTAAATTTTTAAGTAAGTAATAGTATTTAACAATAATGACAAGTAGTCATTATTTTTTTTTATTTTCATCTTCTATTTATTTTTTAATATTCACTATAAAATCTAATTTAGTTGGCTGGAAACACACAGCAAGATACACTCCTTAACATTTAAAATAACTAAAGTAGCAAAAAAGTAATAAATTAACTTTGACTTATTGACTTTTTAGTATTTATTTTTTGTCCTTTTTTGGTATTTTTTGTTATTTGTTCTTTACACAATTCAAAGGAAACTACAATCGACATGCACTTATCTTTGGCATCCGAGAAAACTTTACAGAAAAATAGAACAAACACTCCGAATAGAGAGACAAACGGACAGACAGACAGTCACGCGGAGCAGTAAGTAAGTGACATTTGAAAAGAAAAAGAAAATGTTTTTAATGTTTTAAGATGAAAAATAAAAGAAAATTAACTTTGTTTACTTTTTTCTTTGGTTTTCGAAGGAAGGTGCTTTTGTGGTTTGAAATTTTTTTTAACTGTCAAACCAAAAATTTACCAACTGGTAAAAGAAGTTTTAGTAGTTTCTTTCTATTAAGTAAACAGTGAAAGCTAACAAAATTAGACAGACTCTTGTTATATAATAAATTGACTCTTTTAAATTTTACTTACTTCTAGTTTTTTCCACTTCTTTGTAAGTACTTTTATGAATGTTTATTTATTTATGTGTTGTAAGTCTCAAATGTTTTAATCAACTTAATTCCATGTATTGCACTATAAGGTGCTCGCTCCTTTTGTGTGCAAAGAAAACGCAAAAAAACCCTAATGGTTGTCTAAGAGAAATGAATGAGTAAAAGAATGAAAAACGTTGTGAAACTTAAGAAACGTTCATCTTACTGACTTTGCGGTTGACCAACTTTTCTTCTTTATTTTCATAGTTTAACTATTCTTTATTTTTGTACTGGGAATTTTGTTGTTGCTGTTCTTGGTTTTAAGTACACCTTGAACTCTAGAGACGATGAAAGGGAAAATTAAATATTCGAGAAATAAGATTTTTGAGTAGAAAGTGATCCTATAAAGGAATAAAAATTAGTTTTTCACTAAATGACGATTTTCAACAAAAATTTAATTTTTTTCATAAAATTAAAATTTTTACTAAAAATCAATATTTCCCTAAAACTCAAGCTTAGAAATTCATCTAATTCAATTAGGTCTGGTTAAACTAGACTTAACAGTATTTTCGATAGATAAATAAATGAATAAACGATTTTTCTTCAAAAAAGGAAGTTGTTTTAGCAGTTGTGGTAAGACGAAGCTGAGGAGAGAAAAAAAAAATAATAAAATGAATTTAAATTTCCTTAGTTTTGCTTATGCCCAGTTACTATGACGAGGATAATGGTGCTGTGACTATATAAGAAGATAATGATATTGAAATACAGATGACGATGATGACTAGAATAATAACGATGAGGTTTTAAACCGGCAAAAGATGTCTATGTTAATTAAGTAGAGTTAATGTAATAAAAGTTTCTTATATTTTTTTTTTTATTTCTAGTTTTCTTATCTATTTATATTAGGGTGGTTGCAACTACTGAAAAAGAAAATAAAAAAAAAAATAATTTTCTTAAAATTTTCGTGGTAGAGTTTAATATTATTTGGAGAAAAATATTTAAGGGTAAAGTAAAATTTCAAAGGGTGTTACATTTGCTAGTACCATCCATATACGTATATTTCCTGGCAGGCATGGAAATTTTTAATTTTAAAATGGTACTTATAACAAGTTGAGTACTTCTTCGGTTTTAAAATACTAAACTAAATTTACTGTATACTAGACTGTATATTAGATATAGACCTAGACTATAGACTAGACTATAGACTAGACTATAGACTAGACTATAAACTAGACTATAGACTAGACTATAGACTAGACTATAGACTAGACTATAGACTAGACTATAGACTAGACTATAGACTAGACTATAGACTAGACTATAGACTAGACTATAGACTAGACTATCGACTAGACTATCGACTAGACTATAGACTAGACTATAGACTAGACTATAGACTAGACTATAGACTAGACTATAGACTGACTATAGACTAGACTATAGACTAGACTATGACTTACTAGACTAGACTATAGACTAGACTATAGACTAGACTATAGACTAGACTATAGACTAGACTATAGACTAGACTATAGACTAGACTATAACTAGACTATAGACTAGACTATAGACTAGACTATAGACTAGACTATAGACTAGACTATAGACTAGACTATAGACTAGACTATAGACTAGACTATAGACTAGACTAGACTATAGACTAGACTAACTAGACTAGACTATAGACTAGACTATAGACTAGACTATAGACTAGACTATAGACTAGACTATAGACTAACTATAGACTAGACTATAGACTAGACTATAGACTAGACTATAGACTAGACTATAGACTAGACTATAGACTAGACTATAGACTAGACTATAGACTAGACTATAAGACTAGACGACTATAACTAGACTATAGACTAGACTATAGACTAGACTATAAGACTAGACTATAGACTAGACTATAGACTAGACTATGGACTAGACTATAGACTAGACTATAGACTAGACTATAGACTAGACTATAGACTAGACTATAGACTAGACTATAGACTAGACTATAGACTAGACTATAGACTAGACTATAGACTAGAACTATAGACTAGACTATAGACTAGACTAAGACTAGACTATAGACTAGACTATAGACTAGACTATGACTAGACTATAGACTAGACTATAGACTAGACTATAGAACTAGACTAGACTATAGACTAGACTATAGACTAGACTATAGACTAGACTATAGACTAGACTATGACTAGACTATAGACTAGACTATAGACTAGACTATAGACTAGACTATAGACTAGACTATAGACTAGACTATAGACTAGACTATAGACTAGACTATAGACTAGACTATAGACTAGACTATAGACTAGACTATAGACTAGACTATAGACTAGACTATAGACTAGACTATACTAGACTATAGACTATAGACTAGACTATAGACTAGACTATAGACTAGACTATAGACTAGACTATGGACTAGACTATAGACTAGACTATAGACTAGACTATAGACTATAGACTAGACTATAGACTAGACTATAGACTAGACTATAGACTAGACTATAGACTAGACTATAGACTAGACTATAGACTAGACTATAGACTAGACTATAGACTAGACTATAGACTAGACTATAGACTAGACTATAGACAAGACTATAGACTAGACTCTAGACTAGACTATAGACTAGACCATAGACTAGGATAAAATAATAGGCCAGACAATAGACTAGACTATAGACCAGACTATAAACCAAACTATAGACAGGACTATCAACCAATAGAATAATGACAAGACTATCAACTAACTGACTGGTCTACTGACTACTGTGTCGACTACTTATCAAAACATAATGAGTTAGAGAAAGAACCAAAAATGTTATGGGGGTACCGCGGTATTTTTCGATAACAAAAAGTACAACAGTACTGCATTTTCCATGCCTGTTTCCACGTATTTAAAAAGATTATTTATTTAAGTATCTATGTAAATGTGAGTGTGTTAGTAGTACACATGTACATATTTATTTTAACTATGAGGCTTGTAATGTGGTTTTATTTATAAACTTTTTTACTATTTTTTATCTTATCATACGCTTCGTTTTCTTTTTTGCTTCTTTTTTATTTAATATTTAATAAGATGTTGCTAAAAACCAAAGAGTGAGCGAGACAGTTAAATTTCAAATTCAGACTTGTAGTGAAAGAAAAGTCAAATAAATGTAAAACTAAAGGAATGTTAACTTTTTAGTTCTTTTTTTATTATGTTTTTTAGTTGCTATATTTGCAGTTTTCTTAAGTTTTTCTTCTTTTTTTGTCTCTAAAATTATTTTTAAATTAAATTTTGTTTTCTGGTAGACTTTTTACTGCTGCTGCGGCTTGTGATTAGTTTGAAAAAGAAAAACAATTCTTTTAAGTTAATAATGTGTAATTAAATACAGTATTTATTAATTTATTAAAAGTTTTTGTAAAAGTTTTAAGTTTTATGTGTGTTTTTTTTTTGTTTTGGGAGGGTATGGCTATGTTTAATACGTTAATGAGTGTCTAAAGCGAAACTACTTTGAAACAGTATGTAGTCTTCCTAATCGTAGACGACTCTAAACTGTTGATATTTCTTGTCATTTATCAATTACTTATTAAAAATTTAACCTTTTCTTATTTGTTTTTTAAAATTATGCTTTTTTTATTCTCAAAATTATGTCTAGAAGGGTTTGTATTTTTTATAGCGGAATTAAAAACCTAAAAAGTAATAGACAAAAATCTTGAAAAAATTCATTGTTTATAATTATTACATTTTTCTGCTATTTTTTTCAACGTTGTTCATTTATTCCCTGGGGGTGTTAATTTTGTTGTTGTTTTTATGGATTTTCATAGATTTTTGTTGTTTGGGAAAAATATGTTGTTGTTGTTGATGTTGTTTACTTGAGTTGAAATATAAGGACAATAAAATCCTTTTAACATAAAACCTCTGACCATTGGAAATGGCAGAAGATATAAATAAAAATAAAACATATTCAAAATGTTGGAATAAAAAAAAATCTGTATAGTAGTTGTTGCTCTTTTTCTTGACAAATACCCAGTACAAGTCTTCTGGCCTCACAACAACTCCTCTTAGTTATACTAGTTTGTCTTAGTTGTTGTCATGTACTGCTGCTGGTTGTCATGGTGGCCGGTTGTAACGGCTACAGTTGTATAGTAGCAGCTTAGTGTAATTGTTACTGAAATGTTGTTTCACTCACTGTTCCGTGTTTTCTTTTTGGGGTTTTATGTTATTGGTGTCAGTGTGAGACTTGAGCCTTTCATTGGAAATTATTTATTTTCATGTCCTTTACATTTTAAGCTTCTTTTTGTTTTTCTTTTGCTCTGCCATTTGTGGTATTCAGCAGTTGACATGCAAAAAACGACAAAAATCATCGCAACAGCTATAATACTAGCAACAGCAACTACATACATACATATAAATATGTGTATGTACATAAAGCTTGAGTACAAGAAATTGTTTCTTTTTATGCCCTACCCACTGTGGTTAAGTCTCTGAATTCAAGAATATAATTCGGTGTTAAAATTACTTCCTAAGTTGATACACATGTCAGTATTATAACAAATTTATGTATTTTATTAATACATTGTTTACTTTAATAATAAACTTAATTTATTTCTTTAATAATACATTGTTTACCTATTGTTTACACTATGTAAATGATGTATATTCTTAGAAAATTTAAGACTAACAATTTTCGACTAATAAAATGTATTTATTTCTTCAATAATACTTTGTTTACCTATGGCTTACATAGTGTAAATAATGTAAACTAATGGAAAATTCTAATCTAACTATTCTCTACATATGAAATGTTTATTGTTTAGATTGTGTAAATATTTATAAGAAATCAAGTCAAACTAACTTTACAGTAATTAATACAATGTGTTATATTAATATTACATTGTTTACCTATTGTTTACCCATTATTTACATTATGTAAATAATGTATAATTTAGGAAAAATCAAGTCAATTAGTTTTCCTCTAAGAAATTTAATATATTTCTTCAATAAAACATTGTTTACCAATTCTTTACATTGAGTAAATAATGTAAACTATGGGAATTATCTAATCAAATGTTATCCCTGTTATGAAATAAGTATATTTTATTGCTAATTCATTGTTTACATATAGTTTATATTATGTAAATAATGTATGTATCAGTACCATGAGAATATCATATTGACTTTCGAATTTTCTTACATATTTGTCTCAAATCATACTAAACTTTAGCTAGTGTAGAGTATCATAATGTCGCATAGGTACAACTACAATTTCTTACTTGTTTTTTTTTTTCTTTTTAACTTGTTTCAGCTCGCTGTGAGTTGAAACATTCTACATGCTGAAGGATTTCAATTGTTTTCAATCTTTAGGTAGACGTTTTTTTTTTCGTCCTCTGGCAAAAATTATTCTTTCTTCTGGTCAGTTATGTGAAATTGCTGACATTGGCACAATATCTGTTGGGCGGCTGGAGGACAGTGACTGTTGGCAGAGGATTTGGTTTGATGTGTGGGTTGGAGACTTTAGAGAAGAATGTCCGTTTAGTCGTTGCTAGTTTTATGGTTTATTTCTTGTTACAGATGTTAAGTATTGAAAACAGTGGATTGTTTTCAGCACCTTTTCAACGGAAAAATAAAATAAAAATCTGATTTCGTTGTAAACTGGATTTTTGGTGAATCATTATGTATTTTGTCTGTATTAATAAAAAACTTTGTCAAACAACAAATTTTTAAATTGTTTAAATTAAAAAAGTTAAAAAGTAAAGTAAACAAAATATTTTCGAAGAATTTAAAAAATATCCTTCAAAATACAATTTTAAATAACTTTTTCAAGAATCTTAACATTTCTTTGAAAACTAATACTGAAGCAATTATTTATTTTCTCAAAAAGATCCCAATCCAACCACTGTTCTCCCTCACAGATATTTTCCACAACTCATCATGTTAAATTCAAAGAATTTTTGTAACCCAAAGACATGTTGATTTTTTGAATAAATTCTATTTATATGCTTTCATTTTAATGTCCTGACAATGATTTCTTTTTCTCAGCATTAAAATGTCCAAAACTACAACAAAATGTGACTAAAACAGAGAAAGAAATCTTTGTTTTACTAGTTTTTTTTTTTCAAAAATTTTTAATTTAATTTCTACTTTAGACAAATACTTCTGGTAGTCGTTTGTAACTTTGTATGTGTATCTTTTACATTTATTTAAATAATGCTGACTATTGTGGTCAATGCTCTGACATGCATATAGAACAAAAAAAAAAAGGAAAAGATATCAAGATAAATAATATGTTGGTTGAGAGATCATCTAAAGCTACTGGAGGGATGTATAAGGATATACATATCTATACTACATGCTGTTTTTTTAAGTCCTGGCATTTGTTATAAAGAGCATGTTAACAAATTTGCAAAAGATTACAAATCATAATTAAATAGATTCTTGTGACATTGTTGGTTTATAAAAATTTTATTTAAAGAAGAATACAAATATATTAAAAAAGAGAGATTTCTTTAATTAATTTTATATGGTTTAAAGAAATATAAAAACATCACATTACAATTTAATTTTATTAAGGATATATTGTTAGGTAATGTTTTTTGTGGACTATGACCTTTATCAAGTTTAAAATTTTTAAAACTTTTTATTTTTATAAAATTTTATTAAATTATTAATAAAATTTTTCTATTGTTTTTTTGTGACCTTTAAAGGATTTCTTTCTTTTTATCAAATTTTATTGATTTTTTTTAAATTATTAATTTAATTTTTTTATTGTCTAAAGGCTTGCCTTTCATTGGGTTATTTGATTATTTTGTTAAATATTAAAGTAGAAATACTTTATTTCAAATTGCCTTGAACTCTTTAACTATGTTTTCAATTACATGTATACTGATAAATAAACCTGAATATTTACATATTTAGATAAGTATTCTGTAAATAATTTCCAAAAAAGAGTTTTTTCTTTGCAATTGTAGTTAAATATATTTTTAAATATAATGTCATGTTATAAACTTTGTTTATTTAGATATTCACACATACATAGAAATAAACTAATATAATAATATGAGGGTAGTTTATAAAGTCTCTTTAAAATTTAAGATAAAATGTCAAAATATTCCAGAATTACTTAAACTTTGAGTAAAGTAAAAATTTAGTAGAGAAGTCTATAGTTCAGACTATAGAGGAGTCTACAGCCCAGACTTTAGAATAGTCAGTAATTCAGACTATATATAAGTTTAAGTACAGACTATAGAGGTTTCTATAGTCCAGACTATAGAGGTGTCTACAGTCCAGACTATATAGGTGTCTACAGTCCAGATTATAGACGTGTCTACAGTCCAGACTATAGAGGTGTCTACAGTCCAGACTATAGAGGTGTCTATAGTCCAGACTATAGAGGTGTCTATATTCCAGACTATAGAGGTGTCTATAGTCCAGACTATAGAGGTGTCTATAGTGCAGACTATGGAGGTGTCTACAGTCCAGATTATAGACGTGTCTACAGTCCAGACTATAGAGGTGTCTACAGTCCAGACTATAGAGGTGTCTATAGTCCAGACTATAGATGTGTCTATATTCCAGACTATAGAGGTGTCTACAGTCCAGACTTTAGAGGTGTCTATAGTCCAGACTATAGAGGTGTCTACAGTCCAGACTATATAGGTGTCTACAGTCCAGATTATAGACGTGTCTACAGTCCAGACTATAGAGGTTTCTACAGTCCAGAATATAGAGGTGTCTATAGTCCAGACTATAGAGGTGTCTATATTCCAGACTATAGAGGTGTCTACAGTCCAGACTATAGAGGTGTCTATAGTCCAGACTATAGAGGTGTCTATATTCCAGACTATAGAGGTGTCTATATTCCAGACTATAGAGGTGTCTATAGTCCAGACTATAGAGGTGTCTGTAGTGCAGACTATAAAGGTGTCCATAGACCAGTCTATAGTCCAGACTATAGAAGTGTCCGTAGTCGAGACTATAGAAGTGTCTGTAGTCGAGACTATAGATGTGTCTATAGTCCAGACTATAGAGGTGTTTATAGTTCAGACTATGGAGGTGTCTATAGTCCAGACTATAGAGGTGTCTATAGTCCAGACTATAGAGGTGTCTATAGTCCAGCCTATAGAGGAGTCTATAGTCAAGACTACAGAGGAGTCTATTGTCCAGACTATAGAAATATCTACAGTCTATAGTTTAGACTATAGAGTAGTCTACAATCCAGATTATATAGAAATCTATTGTCCATACTATAGAGGAGTCTATAGTCCAGACCATATAGTAGTCCATAGTCCACACTAGGAGGTGTCTGTAGTCCAGACTATTGATGAGTCTGTAGCCTAGACTATAAAGGAGTATAAAATATAGAATATAAAGGAGTCTATAACACAGAATATAGAGTAATCTATGTTCCAGGGTACAGAGAAATCTATAGTCCAGGCTATGTTTTTTAAAAATAATCTAAATAAGTTCTGTAGTCCACTCAAACCTTTAAAAAGTTTGGCGGTATAGTTTTGTATGTCATAGGGTTAAAAAAAGGTTAAAAATGTTGTCGAACATATGAAACTTATGTTTATTTTCCATAACTTAAAAGAACCTTTTGCCATCTGCCCTCTTAAACATACATGAATATTCATTTATTTGAAGTGTCATTGAAAGTAAATATGTATGTGTAAAGTGTGTGATTTTTTGAATATAATTTTTATTTTTTTCTGCAAAGAAATCTAACGTTTGTCAATAAAGATTAAACGACAGCTGTAACTAACATGTACGAACATAAAGAAAAACAGTGATGGAGTGAGAATACGTTAGTGACTGGAGAATAAGGTATAGATGAATACAATTCTAGGTGTCTGTTCCTTTAAACATACACCTATACATGCACACTTTTAAGAAAAACACACGTGCCTCATGATAAGAATAAAAACATATATAGAGAGAAGGAAAACTTATAAGGCATTTTCAGTTTAGGTTAAATAAAACTGACTGAGTGAGTAGTGAGTGAAAAAAGTGTGAGTGGGTGACTATCAAAAACACACGTACACTATTATAATATCTATACATACAATCTAAAATACTTATTCTTAAATACGCACACACTTTTGTAAAATGTAATGAAAGCATTTGTATAAGAAATAGAGCCTAAAGTTATACTTGTCTAAGGTTTTACTTTATTATTTAATTTTTTGTTGTAGTTGTTATTGTTGAATAACGTAAAATATTTGATTTAAATATGGCTGGAAAGCATAACTAACACACCTACACACACACACATCTGTAGTTACACTTGAAAACATTTATACAAATAAAAACTGAAATTTACTTAAATCTATTGTTAACACACCTACATACAAACACCAGTTATTTAATATTTTATACACCTGAATCCGTTACTATAAAAATTCATCTTGTATTTTTTGGGTTGTTTGCCTTCAAGTCAAGAATTCTTGTTGTAGGTTCTCTATTCACCTTAAGTATATGTTTTACAACAACATTAAAGTATGTTAGTATTTTAGAAATCGTAAAATTTTTGTGTACTTAATGTGACATTGTTATTTGTATATTTCTTTTAAATAAGATTTCTTTTGTAAATACCTTTTTTTTTATTATTTGCACTTACCACCCAAAACGCCAGCCACGTAACCGGTATTATTGCTACGGCCTTTTTTCATTAGAGCCTCATCGATAAGCAGCAAACGTTGTGAGGCAAATGGATCTGGTTTGACGGGTCCTTCATACAAATCCATATCATCATGATTACGAAATAAATTGTGACGTGCTATCACATCCTCCATGCCCGTGCGATGGAGTTCTGGTATCAAACGTAACCAAATTGACAATTGATGGGCACGAAAATGATTTTTAATGCGTGGTTTCATACCTGTAAATAGTTTAAAAAATGGAGTTAAGTGTATAAAAAATATGTATTAAGTATATGGAGAAAAAGTTAACAAAGGAAAAGACAATAAATGAGAAATAAAAGAAGTTGAATTGCTGCCACATAGATAGCTTGACAGCAATTGATGGAGTGTCAATCTCTCCTTATCTAAATGACGACAAAAATAAGAGATTTTGTCATTAATTTGAGAAGAAACGTTTCAATGTGAAAAACTCTGAATAAAATTTTAGATTTCTATAGTTCAGAGAAATAATGTACTAAAAGGAAATAAAAATATATTAGAACTCTATACTATAGAAAAGTATACAGAAGACATTATAGTCCAGAAAATGAAAGACTATATTGATCATACTATAGGAAACATATATTCAGAGCGCAGGTCTACAACGCAGACTATAGATTAATTTATAGTCCAAACTATAAATTAATCCAATGACTTGACAATCGATTAGTCTACAGTCAAGACTATAGGGGAGTCTATAGTCCAGATTATGGAGGAATCTATAATACAGACTATAGACTCTTCCATTCCGTAGTCCAGAATATATAGTGTTAGGCTATAAAGCGGACTATGGATTAGTCTATTGTTCAGACTACAGACTATAGATTAGTCTATAGTCCATATTGTAGATTAGCCTATGTTCCAGACTATAGATTGGCCTATCTTCCATACTGTAGATTAGTATATAGTCCAGACTATATATTAGTATATAGTTAAGACTACAGATAAGCATATGTTGCAGACTATAGATTAGTCTATAGTCAAGACTATAGATCAGTCTATAGTATGGACTATAGATTAGCCTATGTTCCAGACTTTAGATTAGTCTATAGTCCAGACTATAGATTAGTCTATAGTCCAGACTATAGATTAGTCTATAGTTCAGACTATAGATTAGTCTATAGTCCAGACTATAGATTAGTCTATAGTCCAGACTATAGATTAGGCTATAGTCCAGACTATAGATTAGTCTATAGTCCAGGCTATAGATTAGACTATAGTCCAGGCTATAGATTAGACTATAGTCCAGACTATAGATTAGTCTATAGTCTAGAGTGTAGATTTGTCTATTGTCCAGAGTATAGATTAGTCTATAGTCCAGACTATAGATTAGTCTATAGTCCAGACTATAGATTAGTCTATAGTCCACACTATAGATTAGTCTATAGTCCAGACTATAGATTAGTCTATAGTCCAGACTATAGATTTGTCTATAATCCAGACTATAGATTAGTCTATAATCCAGTCTATAGATTAGTCTATAGTCCAGATTATAGATTAGTCTAAGGTTCAGACTAAATATTGGCCTATAGTTCAGACCAAATATTAGCCTATGTAGGAGTCTATAGTCCAGACTACAGAGGAGTCTATAGGTCGGACTACAGAGGAGCCTAAAGTCCAGAATATAGAGAAATCTATAATGAAGACTATAAAGATCTGAATAGTTTAGAATAAAAAGAACTGTATAGTCCAGACTTTATCCTATAGCTGAAGCAATTGAGAAGTTTTTGTATGATCTAGACTCTTGTATACTCTATATATAATGGAATTATTTTTTAAAAACTTTCTTTCTCGGCTCATATTGGGTATAATTTTAAAAAGTAGGGCATACTTAAGGGCAGCAGATGTTTAGAAAAAATAGGACATTTTAACCAAACTTTAAATTTAAGCCTGTGTTACAAACTAATTTCAAAATTCTTTTATAAACTTTTCATAACTCAAAGTGATTTTAAATTCCTTAAGGCAAACTCTTGATAACAGCTTTAATTTCACATTTTAATATCTCTCTTTGAATAACATTTTCCAAAAATATAATATTCTTAAAATAAAATATTAACATTTTCATCTTAATTCATAATTTCTAAACCTTTGGGGAAATTTATGTGTGTTTTAGTTTTTTTCCTGATTTTTAAACAGTTTCCGCAAAAAAGCGTAACGATTTCATTTGCTGTCATTTGACATACAACGTATTTGGTGGGGAAAAAGTTGGTGATAAGTTTTTTTTTTTCGCAGCATTTTATTCTAAATAAAAACCCATTAGACAAAAGTTTTTGGCTGATATTATGCTGATAACAAAAGAGATTTACATATTATTAAACGTTTTTGGTCACACCAGGTACATTAACATAGAGGAAGGTAAAGTATGATGATAAGTAGCAGGCCTGTGTTCAGAAGACAACAATATAATTACAGTCAAAAGGAAAAGGCTGAATATATAGAAATTTACCTTGAATAGCATAATCGTGTTAGGAAATTTATTACGACACTGCTGCATGTTGTCTGTCTGTCGGGGTAAAAACTTTTGTAGCGTAACGTGAACATAACAAAATGTTGTTTAAAAAAAAGCATGACTTTAACACCTAAACTCATTTATAAACACACAGTTAGTGGCATGCTACATATGTATGTATGTAGATGTATTGTGTTGGGATCCTTTTTTGCGTTGAGCGTTTTGAGTTAAACAGACAGAATAGAAGCAGAGCATAAATTTACTCATGTATTGCTTACATTTTAATTCAAAATTATTTTTCCTTTATGATTTGTATTCACCAATGAACAATAAGTGAATGGAGAAAAAAGGGAACAGACAGGAAAATATTTCAAATGCAAACATAACATACAGACACAGAGTTATCCTTAGATATGGGATGAATATAGTTATGTGTTGAAAATATCCTTGTATAGGTATGCTTACATGTGTGTATTTATGTTTAAAGATGTCACCTATGAACTGTAATGTAATTTTTAATAATATTAAAAAAAATCAGACAGAATACAAGTAGCTCTTAACGAGGGTCGTCTGAAAAGGAATCTACATCTTTCTTTATGACTTCTCCAGAATGTATAAGATTCTGAATCTTGAAACAATCTTTCAGAATTTCTAAAATTTCATCAGTATGTGATTCCTAGTTCGAAAATGAAAATATGGGAATTTAATCCAATTTATAAAATTGCCGGAGAATGATTGAATCAATCAAAGTCCAGGAACATTAGATTCTATCGAAATTAAACTTTGTTTTTTTACGAAAGCTCTTCTTTAGATCTCTGTTTTAAAGCTGATTTGTCCTTTTGTTATTAATTGCGTAAAACGCCTTTTAAAACTGCCCTCGTATAAACCTTTATAAAAATATTTATTCAAACAAATATGAACATACATTCGACTACATGCTTATTATGGAGCATTCACGTGTATGTGCCCGTGGTAAAGGTGGTAAAATCATCTTTAGCAGCCTTTCTTTGCTTTTATAAGAAAATTATATTTTCTTTCTTTTGTAAATTTTAGTCTTATGTTCGTAATAAGTTTTTTGGAAAATTTCATTTTATACTTTAAACGTGAAACATACTGCCAGTGTCTCATAAAGTTTAGACTTTTTTTCGTTCATAAGATTTTTTTGCGTGTTTGGCAAAAATGTACAAAAAGCATTTCAAGTTTAAGGGTTCAAGGGTGTCTGTCATATTTAAACATAAAATTCTTTAATTTTTATTAAAGTTTTTTTATAAAATGTCTGGCTGACATTTAAATTGTTTGTTAAACACATAAAAATTAGTGCAAGGGTAAGGGGGGGCATGGAAAACAGTGGGAGTTTTGTTTTTAATTAAATACAAATTACTCAGAAAATTGATTTAAAAATTTAACATTTGTTAAGTTGGGAAAATGCTCATTCCTCGCAATCAGAGATCAAAATCAGATCAAAGGCTGAAAATAAGAAAAGAGCTCTCTGAAGGATTTAGTTAGTTTTTTATACAAATAAA